>NW_015656021.1:26783-27548 GCF_001515625.1 Sinocyclocheilus rhinocerous | reverse complement strand
CACGCACGCACGCACACACACTCACACACACACACACATTGGGCTATAGAGGCTATTTACACTAAGTGCAAATAGTTATAGATTATATTTAGCCTATAGCCTACTATGTTAATATAGCAGGGCATTCTGCTAATTACTTATTACAAATAGTGGCAATTATCTGCACCTCAGCATTGTAATACATTGTAATACATTATAAAACAGTATGCAATAATAACTTATTGAGTGTAAATGTAAATTTTAATTCAAATTATTAAATGGACGCCACTATTGGGACAAAAGCCCTCCCTACACCTACCCAAACCCTACCCGATACTTTATTTTCAACTTTTTGATGAAAAATAAATGCTTTTCTGATGTTATTTGAAATTTGAAAAGGGAGAAAAAAAAGTTTGCCAAAAGGCAGATTTGAACCCGGGTCGAGCGCATCAAAAGGAGTACGACACAAACTTTACCATCTGCGCTACTGAATCTGACGATTGATAACCGTCTTTTGTAATGATGACTAGCCCAATCACACTTTGGTGGGTGGAATTAATGTAAGCCTCTGCCAACAAGGCGGGCTATTTGCACTTAGTGTAAATAGACACTCCGATTATTATTTTTTTTATTCCCAACAGTTAAACAGTTAAAGTTACCCACAGAAAAAACGGGGTGCCGCTGCAGCACGTCCCGCGCCTATGCTGTCTGGTAACGTTACAGTATTTTCTCTGCTTGCGCGACTATTCTCTCCTCTTTGTGTCCGTCTTCAGTGCATCTGTCTTA
>NW_015656021.1:23667-24692 GCF_001515625.1 Sinocyclocheilus rhinocerous | reverse complement strand
GCCACTATTGGGACAAAAGCCCTCCCTACACCTACCCAAACCCTACCCGATACTTTATTTTCAACTTTTTGATGAAAAATAAATGCTTTTCTGATGTTATTTGAAATTTGAAAAGGGAGAAAAAAAAGTTTGCCAAAAGGCAGATTTGAACCCGGGTCGAGCGCATCAAAAGGAGTACGACACAAACTTTACCATCTGCGCTACTGAATCTGACGATTGATAACCGTCTTTTGTAATGATGACTAGCCCAATCACACTTTGGTAATTAGTGTAAGCCTCTGCCAACAAGGCGGGCTATTTGCACTTAGTGTAAATAGACACTCCGATTATTATTTTTTTTATTCCCAACAGTTAAACAGTTAAAGTTACCCACAGAAAAAACGGGGTGCCGCTGCAGCACGTCCCGCGCCTATGCTGTCTGGTAACGTTACAGTATTTTCTCTGCTTGCGCGACTATTCTCTCCTCTTTGTGTCCGTCTTCAGTGCATCTGTCTAAAGGTAATAGATCATGATGATCACTACGTTTGTGTTACCGAATTGCATCCTGTCAGGAATAACCTGCCCGCGCTGTTTTTAACCTGGTCATTTTTGATTACTGTCAGTTATGCTGGCGTTGCCAGATATTGAAAAACAAAACAAAACAATCTAAAAATAAATAAACCGCAATGAGTCAAAATCTTGAGTTATGGAAATAATATAAAGATATCGCTGTCCATAACTTGCAATCTCCCACTTTATTCACTTCCTAAATTAAGTGAAACTAAAAAAAATCCATATAAGCTTATAATATGTGTATCTGGCAACACGACTGAGGCTGAGCCGCGTCCTCAATCACAACCCGCTCAAGGGACGAGGCCATGTAACCTTTTCACGATGATAATATATTTTATTTCTTTTTTAAACCCACATAACTTGCTGAAATACTTCTGCGGCCGCCTCATCTACCTCAGCCATGCGGATCAGGACCTGTCCCGGTGACCCTGATCGCGCCTGACCTGCCTTCCGTTTCCACTATACTCTCTCTC
>NW_015656021.1:21799-23657 GCF_001515625.1 Sinocyclocheilus rhinocerous | reverse complement strand
AGTACCACAGAAACTGAATAATCTATTTAACTTTAAAATAACACTGGTTAGTCTTTAATGTATAAATAAACATTAGTGACAGACAGCAGCAGGTTTATTTAGGTTGCTGTCTCTTTAAGACCTCATGCACGGATCCAACTGTTACACAGTTTTGTTTATCAACTGTTTACATTCACTTAATAGCCTATAACCGACAACGTTTAGTATAAATCAGACTATTTTTGGCCAGGGAAACGACGTTGCCGTCGGACCAATGTTTGCTGGGAATTTTATCAACCCACCCAACGCATTTTTTTCCCCATCTGACGTTACCAAAAGAAGCCCAATTGGGTGGGAACCCGCCCAATCTGGCAACAGTGGTCAACACATCCCACCGCTGTATGGCCAGATGAGACGCGACTGGATTTATGCACACAGACAGACATTTCCGTACATTCACGTTGTTTCCACACATTCACGATAATGTTTTGATTTGTCATGTTTATGTTGCTGTGTTTAGTTATTCTGAATGGATCCGTGTACTGTAGTAGATATATGCAGTCAGCAGGTGGTTGGTTTAGTTTTTTTTGGGGGGGCATCTCCATGTGGTGCTGTTCGGTATCACAACTTGACTTCTCCAAAATGTAAAAAATCTCTTTGTTGTTGCACTGTACACATACTATACAATTCAGAATTTTTTTTTTTCATATGTGCTTATATGGGCTCCTTATGTCATTTGGTTATTTGGTGTCCTTTTGGAGTTTCTAAGTGTTTTTGGAAAGACACCTAAATTTATCTTGAAAAAAAGCTTGCAGAAAATACAGATTTTTGAGAATCACCCTTCAATCTTTTGATTTACTTTGCTGGATATAGCAAATAATGACAAAATAAACATTTGAAACAAGATAAATGGTATATGCTTAATTTCATGAAGTGTACGATTAATCGCGATTAATCACAGAAGAGGGCTGTGATTAATTTGATTAAAAATTAAAAAAATTAAATTTAAAAAATATAATTTTATAAATAATACTGTTGTTGTGTCACGGAATGTAGTTTTAAGAATTTTTAAAGGCAGGAATATAGTTGTTTAGACTTCAGATATGTAGTTTGATAATAAAAACAGAACCTATTTGAAAATGTGCTTTGCTGTTTTCGGAGATGTGAGCTCCGGGGCGTCAGCGGCCGTTCAGCGCTCATGAACCCGCCGAGAGCAGCCTCACCTCGGGCAGATCTTCTGGAATTTGCCGCTGGCTATGATGTCTCTATAATGGCATGACATATAACTCGTTTTGGGTATAACTAATGGGCAATCTTTGGTCTCATCAATCTAGTATTTGTTGCAGAGCAAATAGTTTTGGCTGAGGGCTCATAACTTTATTTTATATAACTTTAATGCTGCATCAGATCGCTGCCTTGTTTTGACTAAATTGCTTAGCAACTTTTATGATGGCTGTTGTTGTTTATTAAATATTATTATTAAACAAATACAATTTTTTCAATAAGTAATAGTAGTATTTAATAATAGTATTAGATATTGAGAAACGGTGTGTGTGTGTGTGTGTGTGTGTGTGTGGGCTACCTCACGATACAATATGTAGTGCAGTACATCACAATATGTCACAAACCATCATGTTCAGGCCACTTTTCAAGGTTATTTTAGGTAGTGATCACTTTCAGATGAGTGCCTCAAAATGAGCAAAATATTATACTATATCTGAATAAAATGTTACATTTTAATCATGATCAAACTGACAGCTTTAATAAAAGCTTATGTTTAAAGACCAAAACAGAGAAAGTGAAACTGTGAAAGAGACTTTGTGTCTGTGTGCACATGTGAGAGAGAGCGAGAGAGCGAGAGAGAGAGAGAGAGAGAGCG
>NW_015656021.1:11098-21630 GCF_001515625.1 Sinocyclocheilus rhinocerous | reverse complement strand
GAGAGAAAGAGAGAGAGAGAGAGAGAGAGAGAGAGAGAGAGAGAGAGAGAGAGAGAGAGAGAGAGAGAGAGTGAGAGAGAGAGAGTGGGTGTTAAACTGTGGTTTCTCTCGAGCTGCAACAGAACAGAGTGCTGGTAGTTTATGAGAGCTGCCAGTACACAATAATCTTTCACTGCATGGCAGCACTGTCAGAAAGAGGCAGGTTAGTAAATTAATAAAAAAATAGTAAATAAATAAAAATCCTCTCGATTTCACACCCTAGACAGCCGCCAATACCACCGATCAGTCCTGGAGCAGTGAACAGATGCCTTCTCTTTATTTATGAATTGACAGAGAGGCACACATTCGAGAGCTGTTCTTCTGTATCATCATGACATCTGCAGCAGCTTGTGTCACTGGCCTCGTCTTTGATAGATCTGAGTCAGGAGTGAGACTCACTAAACTTGAGCAAACGAATGTTTGATTCATCTGCCATCTCACAGCACATGCCAGATTCATACATGTCATGTGTTTCTACTACTCTGCAGTGTTTGACTGCTGCATCGCTGCAGTGTTAGCCTCACTGTAACTGCAGATTGGTGAGCATGTTCTGACTTGTGTTTGTCATTCTGTCTGTCAGCGCACCCGTCTCCGAGACCTCGCCGTACGAGATGGTCCGCTCTCAGGAGCTCAACGCTCTTCTGGGCCCTAAAGCAAGCATGCAGGCGGTCGACCTGCTGTGTGACCTGCACAACACCACTGCAAACACAGGGCTGTGTCTCATCACATACTCCGACCGCGACTGGATCTGCCTGCACATCTGCAAACACCTGCAGGCACGCACTAACACTAGCTGATCTAGAAAACACGTGCAGTTCCCTTATATGCTTGATATCTGTTATGCTAAAGCATATTTATGTCCAACTTCTGTCAGTATTTGTGTGTTTTCAGAGAGAAATGGCCTCCACTCCTGTCAGATACGTTCACTTTGATATTCCTCTCAATGAAGCCTATTCTCTGGATTCAGTAGGGAAGCATGGATTTGGTGAGACACTTCATCTGAAAGTGTTTGTTGTTCACTCATCCATTCATTTTCCAAACATTGCTAACTGACTAGTTTATCAACATCTGTCTGGCATCACACACTGACAGAAATGAGTCCTGTTGCTCTCTGCAGATTCAGTTATTTTGAAGGAAAATGTTCAGCAGTATTAACGGCTGACGTCATTTAGACATGCTGTTAAACATCGACTCTGCAGTGAAATGCTGATTCAGACACTTCTTGTACAGTTATGCAGCTAATAGCTTATAGATGGACTGTAATGCTTGACTGCGCTGGGTTTGCTATTAATCAGATTCATTAAATAGACTCTAAACATTAAAAACATTTATTCTGAGACGAACATTGCTGAAATGTTGGACATGAAAGCAGTGGCGGCTGCAGCTTATGCTGCTCTCTTATCATCACCAGCCACAGCAAGATTCATGCATGCATCATCTATACAGCAATCCATCACAGCAAAGCCATGCATAAGTGTGTTTTAAATTAATAGCTTTTTAAATTAATATTCCCCATGGATAAGGATAGCATATGTTAAATAAATAAATGTAACAATATATTTGGAGTACTATACAAGTGCTGTAAGCTAGCTTGACAGACTCTTTTCCTCTCAGCGATGGAGATTGGGCCACAGCCTCACGGCGTCGTCAGGTCTGTGATATTCAGTGCCATGCAGGAAGGAGTTCAGCTGATGATGGACTGGATCTGTCAGTTCAACTCAGGTAGGTTTTCAGCCACAAACCCCTGCAGAAATCTGTTTGCTGTGTGTTTTCATGGCTTGCGTTCATCTCTCTGCTCAGGGACGCTGTTCGAAGGAGGATGGGTTGATGTGTACACAATGGTGAAGAATATCGACTATCCACGAGACTCTGAAACACACGTGATCACGGCCGCGGTCCATCCCGACCTACAGGTACAGAAAGATGATCAGAAACACTGCCACAGACTCCTCCAATCGCAGTGTTAACACCCTCCCTCTTATTTCCCTCTCGCAGGATAGAGATTTCTGCCTCCTTCACCCCGGAGACCCCATGTTCCTGTGTTTCTCAGGGGAAACGCTGCGCTACAGAGGGAAAGAAGCACTCTATCCGTTCTTCATAAACGAGGGTGCGTACTATGAGAAGGGTGTCGCTCTTTCCCTCGCTAGGAAGAGAAGAGTGCAGATTCCTTCAGTCCGCTCAGAGACGCTGAGATGAAGAAACACAAGCATGAACATGAGCTCAAGACGAGTTTATTACTGATGCCAGGGAACACTGCATGTGTGAAAAACAGCCAACTTTAAGATATTCTGAAAAACATACGTCCACTGTGTAAATAGTGCACAGATGATGTTTTTATTAGCATGGACACACAGATCACCAACTACACTGGTCAGTCTGTGCGGTTACACAACAGATCAGAGAGATACTGTATCCCATAATGCACCTGACACCACCTTCCATCTCCAGTGTGACGAATGAACCAGAATCCACATCAACAAGCACTGACACATCATCACACATGTAGCTTGTTAGCAATTACCAAAAATAAATGTACTGTACAGAAATAAATATGAATTATAGTAATAAATAACATTAATACATTTAAAAGCAGCACACTAAGATTACTGGCTGTTCGTGCTGCTTCACTAAAGCTAAAACACAAGAAGTCGAGCTGTTTGACGTTTCTAATACAGTATAAATCTGAAATCACAGATTGCATGCGTCACAAACACTGAGTGAAAGTTTATCAGTGCTTAAACTATAAAACACACACTCTTCAGTTCTTGGTTTTGAGTGCTGTTGCTGGAGTTTAGATTAGTTTCTGTTGCTGTTTATTTATCAGTTACACACAACTAGTTATGCATAAAAACATCAGCGACAGTCACTCTACACCTGCAACAGGGTCCAAAGCACTCGCCAAACGCGGGCCGTCCCGTGTAAAAACAATTACTTGCCGGTTTGCAGATAATGTTATTATGAACTGCATTTACTAAAAATGTAAAAGTAAAAATGTTTAAAAATCTATCCAAAAGCTATTTATTAAATAAACTTCCGTTAGAGAATCTGTCATGACTTACTCAGTGGACAATTCACCATCAGAGAAATGGTTATCCTAATGTCACAGGGACAAAACATCAACCCAAAAACATGCAAAATACAGTTTATGGTCGGTACATTTTAGTTTGTCTTTTTATCCCCCAGGAGGTGTTGCAAAGTGTGAATTTTGGACCCTCCCATCATGAATCTGGATTGACACACACACACACACACTTGTAGAGATTTCTCCAGAATTAAGGGCTCATTATCTCTCGAAAGTGCATCTGACGTTCTCAGAACAAGACTAGCAGGTGTCGCTCTTCAACACACTGACCACATTTATGTACAATAGATTCAGTGTCACTGTTCATTTTAGATTTTTTCTGTTTGATTGGATCTGAACCATGGCAGTCGCTCCGCTGATTTAAGCGACTCTGTAGACAGTCATGCGGTAGTAGCTCTGACTGTGGCTGCGAGCCGCCCACACCAGCAGCGCAGCGGCCATCATGTGCAGAGGAGACGCGATGAGCGCTAGATACAGCGACCAGCCCAGCGCACCGTCCACGTGATCCGGCAACACAGACACACGGTGCAGCAGGTCCATCCCGGCCAGAAAACAGCACACGGTTGCCAGAGAACACAGGCCTGAGGAGAGAAAACATCTCAAATCCAGCACAAAACCTCCTCAGTGATGAAGATACAACACCGTCCAGATGAACTGACAAGCATCTCTGACCTGCCAGCAGATGTAGAAGGCCAATGAAGAGCGCCGGGCTCAGACTGCCACACAGACACGCACAGAACCCCAGCAAACCACCAAGAACCACCAGACCCAGACAGACCAGCGGCAGCAGGAGCTGACACCGCCACAGATCTGCAGAGTTTCAAACATTTGACTTGTATTCAGAGCAACAAAAGGATGAATTACATATATATAAATTACACAAAGAAAAACAGATACGAGAGTGTGTGTGTGTGTGAGTGAGTGTGTGTGAGTGAGAGCGTGTGTTTATGTTTGTGTGCGTGTGTGTGTGTGTGTGTGTGTGTGAGTGAGTGTGTGAGAGTCTGTGTGAGCGTGTGAGTGAGTGTGAGTGTGTGCGAGTGTGTAACAATGTAATCAATATTCTGTTTATTAAAGCCAAGTATGAATCTCATCAAGTTAACGTTTTTAAGCATTTTACATTTATTCCAAAATAATAACTGAAGGCAGTAACAATTTCAACAATATATTTTATCTGTGAACTTATGTTCAGCTATTCTTTTTAATAGTGAACTTTTAACTATTTTTGAATTATTCGGTTCATCAGTGATCAAAGCTCAGTAAATATTGGTCAAGTTTCCACTGTCGGGCCAAAAGCGGTATACTCTCCAAAATGGCGCTAGGGTGACGCGGAGGAGACGAATTGTTGAATAAAGTCGTTTTTTTTTCTCTTGTGCACAAAAAGTATTCTCATAGCTTCGTAATATTACGGTTGAACCCCTGATATCACATGGATTATTTTACCGATCCCCTTGCTACGTTTCTGGACGTTGATCGTGGTAGTACCCTTGGTGTCTATGGGAGGGTCAGAGAGCTGTCAGATTCCATCATAAATATCTTAAAGGGGTCATATGATGCTCTTTTAAAGATCATTGTTTTGTGTCTTTGGTGTAACAGAATATGTTGACATGCTTTAATGTTCAATAAACATGTGTTGGTGGGGGGGTTGTGTTTGCGGAACGATGTATGTTATATTAGTCTTTGCAACTTTACAGATCTTCTTTATGCACCAAGAGCTTGTAACACTCCAAAGAGAAAGGAAAACTTGAAATCGCATCATATGACCCCTTTAATTTGTGTTCCGAAGATGAATGTAGGTCCTACAGGTTTGGAACGACATGAGGGTGAGTGATTAATGACAGAATTTTCATTTTTGGGTGAACTATCCCTTTAACGCCATTATATTGTTCATTCAGACTGATTCGCGAATGCGAAATGCACATGAACACAAGAGGCGGGATTTATCGCATGAACCAATCACAGCCGAACATAACCAGTCAGATCCAATCATATCGCGATGGAGGCATTGTCTCCTCTCTTGTGATTTTTCCCCATTCATTCTCAATTACCCCCCACCAAACTTACGGCATGCTTTAGTTGATCTGTTAAAACTCAATGGGCTCAGGGGAGGCGAGAGAGATGCGGACTCATGCTGTAAATTTACCTGCTGGTGTCGCTGTTGGACAATGTTTCTTTAGAAAAACGAGTGATTTATATACTTTTTAATGTTATATTTTGTAATATTGGCGTTGTTTTATTTTTGTACTACAATTTTTTTTTTCTCATCCAATATTTTGAGGAGTCACTGCCTCCCTTGCCTACTTGGAGGAAATGTCCCTGATATATATTTATATACACACACACACACAATGCTAGGATTAGTAGAAGACTAATCTACTAGATTAGGAAACAAGCTGAGAGCAGAAATGCAGATAACGAGAATGAGACATATAGTTTTAGAGTGTAATTATTTTTTTTTTTAGCATTTATTTATTTTTTTGTTTGTTTTAGTTTTTTTATACATTTAAACATTTACTCAAAAATTGTTTTTACCTAAAACATATAATTTATGACTTAAACATGTCAGCAGTCATTACTTGTGTCGATTAAATGAATAACTTCAAATCAGATTCATAAATTCATAAAATCAGATGCAGTATGATCATAGAAGTGGTGTAACAATTCACATTTATTTGTATGGTGCTTTTCACAATTAGGGATGCAACGATTATAGATTTTGTTGGTACGATTATAGTCTGAGGAATAATCGCCGTTTCACGGTTATCACGGTTATTATGCATTCATTAATTTCACAACACTATTAGTTTATAAAATCACATGAACACTCTTTATATTTTAAAGTGTTATTTATTGCTGCCTTTTGAAACAGACATAACTCAGTAACCAAATAATACAGCACAAAATAATAATAAAAACTAACAAAAGTCCATTTTTCTCTTTGGAATTAAAGAAAAGTGAAAAAGGTTTCTGACTTAAACATAAGTAATACTTTAACGCTGATAATAAATAACAATCAAAATAAAAAATAGTCTTTGTCTATTTGGAATTAAATATAAGCTACATATTAGCCAAGTATTTCCCTTTTAAAGAAAAAAATTTTGTGAAATGCTGCTGGACCTCTGTCTGAAAGGCTCTTTTGATCAACTATATTACAAAATTGTTTTGTATTTTCAGTTTGTGTATTTTTTTCTACAATTTTTTGGACCAGAGTAGAAACATAGTGGGGGAAAAAAAAAATTGCTGGCTTTTGACTTCAACAGTATAGCTGCCTTTTGAAAAATAAATAATACAGTACAGTGAAATAAATAAAAAGAAACAAGGTCCACATCTCTGGAATTGAATATGAGCTAGCTATGCATATCCTTTTGGAACAAAACAAGGAATCAAAGGCTGCAGGACCCACCTACATCAGGGCCTTTTTACAAATTGCACACTTATTTCCAGTCCTTTCAGTTCATATTATAGTGCAGAGATGTAAGCATGTTCATATTCTTAGTGCTCAGTCTTGACCGATGAGGAGACAGGATATGGCCACTTGCACTAAACACCCTTTCCGAGGGCACACTTATTGCAGGGATACAGAGGTACTTTCTGGCCACTTTTGAAAGCATTGGCATTTCTTCCACATGTGCCTTCCACCAAGCCAGTGGGTCAGAATCAGCACTGATTGCAGGAAGGGACAAGTATAGTTTTACCTCTGAGTCAAGTTTTTCTTGGATTGATGGCATTGCATGTCCTCCTGAAGCTTGTGACCTGTTCTTCTTTGCACTGGTGATTTGCTGTAACAGCCCAGACAGGCTCTTCTCATTCCTTTTGGTGGTGGTAGATGAGGTGCTCTGTGTGGTTGCTGCTGGAGGATCTTCTGTGTCTGGATGTGATGCAAGTGCCATTGCTTCATCACTGCATGCCTTGACTGTGTCATCCAGATTCTCAGCAAAGCTTCCTTTGAACCTGGGATCCACAAAACTGGATATGTTCAGAACATTCTTCATTTCCTCTGTATATCTCAGCTGCATTAACAGGTCTTCTCTTATTACACATTTAATTTGTTTAGTGAGAGCACAGTCTTCCTCTTGATCTTGAAGAATCTCTTTGTTAATGTGCTCCAAGACTGGCTTCAGGGAGGAAAGTGTGACTTGTTTCTCTGAGGCCAGGACATCAGTGAAATCATGGAGAGGACAAAGAAGTTGGCTTAGTTTCTCCAGGACAGTGATGTCAGTGTCTTTAGGCATAAGATGCCAGGTGCTTCTGTCTCCTGTTAGCACCCCACAGATGGCCTGCTGCTGCTCCAAGAACCTGGAAATCATTTCAAATGTGGATCCCCATCTGGTGACCACATCATGTATCAGTAAATGCTCAGGGATGTTCAATTCTGCCTGCTTCTTTTGAAGTTCACGTTTCCGTTTCTGCTTCAAGAAAAGCCTTGAACCAAATGTCGCTATGCTCTGGTAGCGGATTCAACCCTTGGCATCTTGAGGACTTTGGAAATGGCCAAATTTAAATTATGACCAAAACAAGGAAACCAAACACAGGGAAATGATGCAAAGGCTTTCTTCGTGTTACTGGCATTGTCTGTTGTAATTCCAGACAGATTCTCTTTCTTTATCTTCCAGTCCAGGAGCATGTTTTCTATCATTTCAGTGATATGCTCTGCTGTGTGGTCTTCTGGAAAATAAAGAGTCTCAAGACAGTGAGTCTTAAGCTTCCAATCAGTAGAGAGGTAGTGGACTGTAAAGCTCATAAAGGGTTCTCCTCCACCACCATGGCTGGTCCACAGGTCTGTGGTTACGCCAAACCACACACCTTCTGCCAGCTGTTCCTCCACACTTGCTCGTACCTCCTTGTACATGGCTGGGATTTTGTTTGTGGAGAAGTAGCTTCTTGTTGGAACTTTGTATTGTGGCACTGCTTTTTTCATCAGATGAAGAAATCCAGGTTTTTCCACAATCTGAAATGGCATCATATCTTTGGAGATGAAATAAGCCACTGCTTTATTCAAATCCTGGGCTTGTTTTGAAGTGGGAGCATAAGTCACACACTTTGCAAAGGATTCTGCAACAGTTGGTTGTTGAACTGCAGCTACACCACTAGTCTTGAGCTAAAAGTGAATAAGAAAAATTGAAAAAAAAATAAAAAATCCATACCAAGATGACCTTTGACTGGACTTGCAGGAATGATTTAAGTTGATTTTCAATATTTAATTACATTAACAATTATATTTCTATAATATTTAATATTATTATTAATATAAGACTAATATTAACTTATTAACTGAACTGTTATTGTCATCAACTATCATCCATACATATTCATTTTAATAATTTTTAATAATTAATCTAATTTTACACGCGTCTTTACACATTACATTACATTACATGCGACTTTGTTTACATTGCACTGAAAGCCCACAACTCTCACCGCTACGGCATTGATTGTAAGTGACACGTTTATATTTAATTCCCTACCAACATATTTCATTAAGTTATTTGCCACGTAATTTAACTCAGTTATTATGTATTACCTTTACTTGAGCGTGCAAAGCTGGGTGGTGATCCTGCAGGTGCTGCATCAAATTTGATGTATTCGATCCTTTAGCAGCAATCTTTTTATGGCACGTTTTGCAAACAGGTGATCCGTCATCTTCAGTGACGCCCTGGTCATTCTTTGTGTACCCAAAATAATCCCAAACTGCCGACTTCAGGCGCTTCTTTGGAGGAAACAGAGTTTTGCTGCTAGGTGCCTCTGCCATAGTTAATCCAGTGTGCGTGTGTAATAGCCTCCGTGTCTCTGATAAACTCGGAACTTTAAGCTGGCGCACCGCTGGCATAACTTTGTTTTCATTTTGCACAAGTTGCAACAGTTCCGTTCCGTGCAAGAGAAACACGGTGTTGCGGAGCCTTTACGATTAATTAACCGTGACGATTTAAAGCGCGGTTAATAGTGAAATCGGTTAATCGTTGCATCCCTATTCACAATACGCTTTACAGAAAGTGCATGTTTCTGCATTACAATCAAGAGTAGAAAAATGTTAGCAGGTGTCTGTCACCGTAATGTCTATATGGCAGACTGTACAGTTATGCAGATAATGCAATCATGCAGTTAGTTAACATCATGTATACTATGCAGAAACAATTTGATCATAGTATTACAGCATATGCAAAATGTCATTTTGCATATTGGTCAAGAGTTTGTGTTATCCTCAAAGTCCTCGTTATTTCTTCACAGGTGTGGGGGTCATCTGAAATCTTCACGAAGCTGGATCCAAACTGGAGCTGGCGCAATCTCAAGTCAACTCAGGATGAACATCCCAAGGTAGAAACAAAAACAGAAAAGCAAATGCAGAATAATTAGCATAGCTGCTGTTTATATTAATTGCAAGCAAAATATAATAATGTGAATTTGTTCAGATGTTTTGTAATCTTAAAGAGCATGATGGATTGTAGCGTAATAGAAGACTGGTTAAGTACACAGGAGCTAAACCAGTTAGGGCCTTATAAGTAGCAAAAGTAAATATTATTTTACAGCACAGTAGTATTATTTCAGTCGTAACATTTCTTTATTGATTTGTTGTCATTTAAATATTAATAAAACAGATTCATATTTTATTATTATTCAAGTCAAGTTAAGTCACCTTTATTTCTATAGCGCTTTATTCAATACTGATTGTGTCAAATCAGCTACATGAAATACATGAAAATAATTTGACAATATTACAATAAGAAAATAACAAGGAGTCATTTTTCCAGTCAGTTCATTGATGATTCAGTGATCATCATCCAGTTCAGCTCTCTTCCAATAGTGTCTGTGCAATCAGTCAAGCGTCCACAACTAAGCAAGCCAAAGGAACCGAAACTCCATCGGTGACAGAATGGAGAAAACACCTTGAGAGAAACCAGGCTCAGTCGGGGGCCAGTTCTCCTCTGACCAGACAAAACCAGCATGCTGTGGTTTAATTCCAGGCTGCAGCACAGGTCAGATCAGTTTTACAAATGCTAGAAACATGGTTTTCAAAGGAAAGATTGCTATCAAATAGCACACCCAGGTTCCTAACTGATGACGAGGAATTAACAGAGCAGCCATCAAGTGTTAGACAGTGTTTTAAGTTATTACATGCAGAGGTTTTTTGTCCAATAATTAAAACCTCTGTTTTTTCAGAATTTAGTGAAGTGAAGTGAAAGTGACGTGTGGCCAAGTATGGTGACCCATACTCGGAATTTGTGCTCGGCATTTAACCCATCCATGTGCACACACACACCGTGAACACACACCCGGAGCAGTGGGCAGTCATATTGCTGCGGCGCCCGGGGAGCAGTTGGGGGTTCGGTGCTCAAGGGTCTCACCTCAGTCGTGGTATTGAGGGTGGAAGAGAGCGTTGTACATTCACTCCCCCCACCTACAATCCCTGCCGATACGG
>NW_015656021.1:0-10637 GCF_001515625.1 Sinocyclocheilus rhinocerous | reverse complement strand
AAAGAGATGGGTCTTTAATCTAGATTTAAACTGACAGAGTGTGTCTGCCTCCCGAACAATGTTAGGTAGATTGTTCCAGAGTTTGGGCGCTAAATAGGAGAAGGATCTGCCGCCCGCAGTTGATATTCTAGATATTATCAAATTGCCTGTGTTTTGAGAACACCCGTGAACACACACCCGGAGCAGTGGGCAGTCATATTGCTGCGGCGCCCGGGGAGCAGTTGGGGGTTCGGTGCTCAAGGGTCTCACCTCAGTCGTGGTATTGAGGGTGGAAGAGAGCGCTGTTTATTTACTGCCCCCACCGATAATTCCTGCCGAAACTAAGACTCGAACTCCGCAACCTTCGGGTTACAAGTCCCCAAGCAGTAGGAAATTAGCAGTAGGAAATTACTATTCATTCAACTATGCATTCAGTTAGTTTTGCGAATTTGTATGTTTCATCGGGCCATGAAGAAATACAGAGCTGAGTATCTATGGAGTCAAAACATGGCCACATATACTTGCATAAGAATTGAAGTATTGCAAAAGAAAATAAAGTTTTGCAAATGAAAATGAAAGTATTGAGAAAAAAATAATTGTGCTTTTTGCAAACAAAAATAAAGAATTGCAAAAAAAAAAATGAAGTATTGCGAGGAAAAAATAAGTTTTGCAAACAAAAATAAAGAATTTCAAAGTATAAATAGCAATGATTTTGCAATACATATTTTCCATGGCCATATCTACTAATTTATTTGCAACGCTGCATTTATTTTGTGTTTCAGTCATGTTTGAGCTTATGATACCGTTTTTCCCTATGCGCTTCACGTTTCTGCGCTTCTCACTTTCTGGCACTGTTTTGATATGGGGGTGGAGTCAAGGGACGGGGGCGTGTACAACAGGCCTGGGCATGCCTTCCTGGAAGTGATGTCATCAGCCCGAGACGCAGCTTACAACTGATCCAGACACCGGCTGCATCTGAAACCGCCTACTTCTCTACTATTTAGTAGGGGAAAAGCAGTAGGCGAGCGAATAAGTATGTCAGAATCCTTAGTATTCATAAAAGAGTAGGCGAGAATTAACTGGGTGACACACTAATTCTCGCGAGATTCGGACGTGCATCTACTTAAAGTGCGCCAGAATATGCCTACTTACCTACTATATAGTAGGAGAAAAGAGTATGTGAAGAAAGTAGTATGTCCGAAACCTCAGTATTCATAAAAGAGTAGGCGAGAAATCCCCGGATGTCCTACTGCTTCCAAACACAAATATGCAGCAAAACACAAACATACACGCAAACACAAACACTCAATCACACACAAACACTCAACACTAACACAAGTATTCACACAAACACTCAAACAAACACAAATATGCAGCAAAACACAAACATACACGCAAACACAAACACTCAATCACACACAAACACTCAACACTAACACAAGTATTCACACAAACACTCAAACAAACACAAATATGCAGCAAAACACAAACATACACGCAAACACAAACACTCAATCACACACAAACACTCAACACAAACACAAGTATTCACACAAACACAAATATGCAGCAAAACACAAACATACACGCAAACACAAACACTCAATCACACACAAACACTCAACACAAACACAAGCATTCACACAAACACTCAAACAAACACAAATATGCAGCAAAACACAAACATACACGCAAACACAAACACTCAATCACACACAAACACTCAACACTAACACAAGTATTCACACAAACACTCAAACAAACACAAATATGCAGCAAAACACAAACATACACGCAAACACAAACACTCAATCACACACAAACACTCAACACTAACACAAGTATTCACACAAACACTCAAACAAACACAAATATGCAGCAAAACACAAACATACACGCAAACACAAACACTCAATCACACACAAACACTCAACACAAACACAAGTATTCACACAAACACAAATATGCAGCAAAACACAAACATACACGCAAACACAAACACTCAATCACACACAAACACTCAACACAAACACAAGTATTCACACAAACACAAATATGCAGCAAAACACAAACATACACGCAAACACAAACACTCAATCACACACAAACACTCAACACTAACACAAGTATTCACACAAACACTCAAACAAACACAAATATGCAGCAAAACACAAACATACACGCAAACACAAACACTCAATCACACACAAACACTCAACACTAACACAAGTATTCACACAAACACTCAAACAAACACAAATATGCAGCAAAACACAAACATACACGCAAACACAAACACTCAATCACACACAAACACTCAACACAAACACAAGCATTCACACAAACACTCAAACAAACACAAATATGCAGCAAAACACAAACATACACGCAAACACAAACACTCAATCACACACAAACACTCAACACAAACACAAGTATTCACACAAACACAAATATGCAGCAAAACACAAACATACACGCAAACACAAACACTCAATCACACACAAACACTCAACACTAACACAAGTATTCACACAAACACTCAAACAAACACAAATATGCAGCAAAACACAAACATACACGCAAACACAAACACTCAATCACACACAAACACTCAACACTAACACAAGTATTCACACAAACACTCAAACAAACACAAATATGCAGCAAAACACAAACATACACGCAAACACAAACACTCAATCACACACAAACACTCAACACAAACACAAGTATTCACACAAACACTCAAACAAACACAAATATGCAGCAAAACACAAACATACACGCAAACACAAACACTCAATCACACACAAACACTCAACACAAACACAAGTATTCACACAAACACAAATATGCAGCAAAACACAAACATACACGCAAACACAAACACTCAATCACACACAAACACTCAACACAAACACAAGTATTCACACAAACACAAATATGCAGCAAAACACAAACATACACGCAAACACAAACACTCAATCACACACAAACACTCAACACTAACACAAGTATTCACACAAACACTCAAACAAACACAAATATGCAGCAAAACACAAACATACACGCAAACACAAACACTCAATCACACACAAACACTCAACACTAACACAAGTATTCACACAAACACTCAAACAAACACAAATATGCAGCAAAACACAAACATACACGCAAACACAAACACTCAATCACACACAAACACTCAACACAAACACAAGCATTCACACAAACACTCAAACAAACACAAATATGCAGCAAAACACAAACATACACGCAAACACAAACACTCAATCACACACAAACACTCAACACAAACACAAGCATTCACACAAACACTCAAACAAACACAAATATGCAGCAAAACACAAACATACACGCAAACACAAACACTCAATCACACACAAACACTCAACACTAACACAAGTATTCACACAAACACTCAAACAAACACAAATATGCAGCAAAACACAAACATACACGCAAACACAAACACTCAATCACACACAAACACTCAACACTAACACAAGTATTCACACAAACACTCAAACAAACACAAATATGCAGCAAAACACAAACATACACGCAAACACAAACACTCAATCACACACAAACACTCAACACAAACACAAGCATTCACACAAACACTCAAACAAACACAAATATGCAGCAAAACACAAACATACACGCAAACACAAACACTCAATCACACACAAACACTCAACACAAACACAAGCATTCACACAAACACTCAAACAAACACAAATATGCAGCAAAACACAAACATACACGCAAACACAAACACTCAATCACACACAAACACTCAACACTAACACAAGTATTCACACAAACACTCAAACAAACACAAATATGCAGCAAAACACAAACATACACGCAAACACAAACACTCAATCACACACAAACACTCAACACTAACACAAGTATTCACACAAACACTCAAACAAACACAAATATGCAGCAAAACACAAACATACACGCAAACACAAACACTCAATCACACACAAACACTCAACACAAACACAAGTATTCACACAAACACAAATATGCAGCAAAACACAAACATACACGCAAACACAAACACTCAATCACACACAAACACTCAACACTAACACAAGTATTCACACAAACACTCAAACAAACACAAATATGCAGCAAAACACAAACATACACGCAAACACAAACACTCAATCACACACAAACACTCAACACTAACACAAGTATTCACACAAACACTCAAACAAACACAAATATGCAGCAAAACACAAACATACACGCAAACACAAACACTCAATCACACACAAACACTCAACACAAACACAAGCATTCACACAAACACTCAAACAAACACAAATATGCAGCAAAACACAAACATACACGCAAACACAAACACTCAATCACACACAAACACTCAACACAAACACAAGTATTCACACAAACACAAATATGCAGCAAAACACAAACATACACGCAAACACAAACACTCAATCACACACAAACACTCAACACAAACACAAGTATTCACACAAACACAAATATGCAGCAAAACACAAACATACACGCAAACACAAACACTCAATCACACACAAACACTCAACACAAACACAAGTATTCACACAAACACAAATATGCAGCAAAACACAAACATACACGCAAACACAAACACTCAATCACACACAAACACTCAACACAAACACAAGTATTCACACAAACACAAATATGCAGCAAAACACAAACATACACGCAAACACAAACACTCAATCACACACAAACACTCAACACAAACACAAGCATTCACACAAACACTCAAACAAACACAAATATGCAGCAAAACACAAACATACACGCAAACACAAACACTCAATCACACACAAACACTCAACACAAACACAAGCATTCACACAAACACTCAAACAAACACAAATATGCAGCAAAACACAAACATACACGCAAACACAAACACTCAATCACACACAAACACTCAACACAAACACAAGTATTCACACAAACACAAATATGCAGCAAAACACAAACATACACGCAAACACAAACACTCAATCACACACAAACACTCAACACTAACACAAGTATTCACACAAACACTCAAACAAACACAAATATGCAGCAAAACACAAACATACACGCAAACACAAACGCTCAATCACACACAAACACTCAACACAAACACAAGTATTCACACAAACACTCAAACAAATACAAATATGCAGCAAAACACAAACATACACGCAAACACAAACACTCAATCACACACAAACACTCAACACAAACACAAGCATTCACACAAACACTCAAACAAACACAAATATGCAGCAAAACACAAACATACACACAAACGCTCAATCACACACAAACACTCAACACAAACACAAGTATTCACACAAACACAAATATGCAGCAAAACACAAACATACACGCAAACACAAACACTCAATCACAGACAAACACTCAACACAAACACAAGTATTCACACAAACACAAATATGCAGCAAAACACAAACATACACGCAAACACAAACACTCAATCACACACAAACACTCAACACTAACACAAGTATTCACACAAACACTCAAACAAACACAAATATGCAGCAAAACACAAACATACACGCAAACACAAACGCTCAATCACACACAAACACTCAACACTAACACAAGTATTCACACAAACACTCAAACAAACACAAATATGCGGCAAAACACAAACATACACGCAAACACAAACACTCAATCACAGACAAACACTCAACACAAACACAAGCATTCACACAAACACTCAAACAAACACAAATATGCAGCAAAACACAAACATACACGCAAACACAAACACTCAATCACACACAAACACTCAACACAAACACAAGTATTCACACAAACACTCAAACAAACACAAATATGCAGCAAAACGCAAACATACATGCAAAACGCAAACCCAAGCATACATGAATGCAAACACACACACACACACACACACACACAGCAGTTAAACATTGAACCTTTTACGATGTCTCATACAAACCTTTTACAAATAAACATTTTTACCATCACACTGCGTATCTCTACAAGATGATGAAAAGCAGTATGATTAAACAATGACGTAACTTTTGTTTTAACAAATTAGTAAAATTTTTTAGATTTTTCAAACCTAAAACCATGATGCTCCAATGCATGGGGTTAGAAGTAGTCAAATGAGCCTCTGATGAATGCAAGGCGCTTACAGAGAGTTTTCTTTATGAATTAGACCTAAATTGGACTGAAAATCAGTTGTCATAAGGTTGTTTGCAACAAACGTACTTTTTAAACAAGGCGCTACGAATGTCTCACAGACGTCTCCCTATCGACTGTGGCGTTTCGGGAGCCGTTGCGGGCCCTGCTGGAGTTCGTGGTTCTGGTTCTGTGTTCAGAGGGCCCACCTCTTTTTGTGGTGTCCCTGTCGTTTTCTCTACCTCTTCCGCGTTCACCTGTAAGAACTGTGTCAGTGAAAACTGAGGCCTAAATGGGCTTCTGGAATGTTCAGAGAATATAGGTTGATCGGAAGTCTCAGAGGTTTCGGAGTACAAAAATGGTGAGCAATCTACTCTGGTGAGTGATGGGCCTGTCTTTTCTGTGTGTTTCTTGCTCGATTTTTCAGCGTTCTGTTCACTGTTATGAACTGATCCTTGAACCTTTTCAGCTTTATCTGTCAAAATATCTTCAGCCGTATTGGCTGGTAATGGTTGTGCCACAGTGTGTGTCGTTGGTGGTTCAGTGGTGATTAAAGTGTCCACAAGCAGCTCCGTAAAAATTCGACGAGGCTGTCTTGGGGGTAAAGGTTCTAGGGGTCTAAGCGGTGTGACTGATGGTGAAGTGTATGCCATAGCTGGTGGATCCAACGGTGGGAATTCTTGGTCGAATGACCAATCTCCCCGGTTTGGGGGAGGAGGAGGAGGAGGAGGGGGGGTGTTCTGTCCCCTTCCTGGGGATGTTTGGATTTGGACACTGACGTGTTTAACCCCCATTCTGGGTCTGACCACAGCAGGTGTGGCCTGTTGTTGAGCCTGTTCAGTGTCGTTGTTACCGTTGTTGTCAGTGTTTCCACTCATTTCAGCCGTGAACAACATCTCTGTTCTTTTCAGAGACTCGAGGTTAATTTTGTTTTTGAAATTTCTTTTTGCCCAATTACTGGCTATTTCAAAAGCATGAGGCCAATCTGTCTGATTGGTCCTCTCTTTCAATTCCACCATTGTTTGTTCAATCAGTGAATTGTAATGCTCTTCGAGAATTTGTTGTGCAGTGTGTGACCAATTGCGTGCATTGCCATCTAGCATCTGCATCACCGTTCTGCTTGGAAGAGCTGGTTTGACTGTGTCAATTAAGAGCTGTGTTAATCTCCTAAATGATCTGGGACTATTGTTGGCTACTCCAGTGGTGATCTTTCCCAGATGGTGCACCATTCGTATGAGGTCATACATCAGCTTCATGGCTGTTTTGAGCCTGGGTGGAGCTGGTGTATAGTTAGTTTTGCTGTACTCATTAACCGGCTGGTCGAAGTACCGACTACGTCCCCCTCTCCCCTCTGTGTTTTTCTTTCTGGGGGGGTAACGTTTCTCTCTATCTCTTTTGTTGTTGTAGAAATGTGTGTCTCTACTGTAATAAGATTCGTTGTTTGTGTCATGACCTACTCTGTTATCAAAAGAGATTGAGTCTCTTCCTCTGGTCAGTGAGGACCGGGTTGAGTCGACATACATGTCTCTATAACTGACGTTGTGAGCACGAGGATGTTCTGGAGCCCCATATTCACCCTCTTCTTGTACGTACTCATCATATTCAGTTTGGTCGACTCTCATGTTATCTCTTCCTTGTGAGTTCGTTCTCTCTCTATGTTGAACATAGTCGATGTTGTTTTGTTTTCTTTGTGGAAAATCTGATGAACGATAATATGGTGGTGGTGCTTCATCTGCAGCCACACCATAGTGACCACTGGGGGGCAATGACCTCATGAACCTCCTATTAATACCACGTCCCCTTCTCTTTTGGGATCTTTTGAATTCTGAATTTATGAATTCTCTGATGGGTGGGTATTGCTCATTGTGTGTGAGTCGATTGGAGTCAGTGTACCCCTGTCTGTGTGGAAATCGGTCAATCTGAGGTAATCTGTCATGATAATATTTATCATTTTCAATAGGTAGATGATCATAATTGCTAGAACGGAGACCACGTTCTCTCTGGTCCCCGTTTATCCATAATTCAGGTCTAATAGCCCGTGAACGGGCTGTTGTGGGGATGTCACCGCCATCACGTGGTCTTGGACGGGTGTAGTAACCACCAAAAGAAAAATCTTCATCTGCAAACCGACGTGAGTGACGGGGATCATCAGCACGGAAACGTGCTCTTGTGTTTCTTGAGTTTGATCTAGATCTCTCATTTACTGGGGGTTCCATGAATTTCACGCGTTGCTGTGGAGCCCTTCTTGGCTCGCTGCGTGCTCTGTAACCATCCATACAGCAAAATCTGAGAATAAAAAATCAAATCAAAGACAAAAGAAAAGGATCCTTTAATCACGACGTTCAGATCAATCGCGACGTTTCGAAGCAGGCAGCTTCTTCTTCAGGCTGTGTCTAAACGTCGTATTGGTTAGAAAGAAATACAGATACGAATGTTAGGTTGTGTCTTCATCGAGTGATTCAGACCAAATGACTGTAGCAGTGCTCCCCGTCAATATGTAGCAAGGGGGTGCTGCCCGTGACGTCACTCATCCACTCACGTGAGAGTCCAACCCACTATAGCCAAAACACGAATTAAAATATGAAAATAAAAAGATTTTTCTGAAATAACACCTCTAAAAAATACTTCTATTATCCTTTTACCTAGAATCAGTGTGTTTCGATTTTTAAAATCATGTATGTGAAAGTTATTAGATGAAAACTGCTCTGAGCTTGAAAATAAAGAGGTCCTGGAAGCTGAGTATCTCCGAAAATCAGCTTCACCTCTCCCCTGGTATAATCAGACAAATAAGTGTTGCTTTTGCAAAATCATGGTCTCAAAAATTAGCTATAGATCTTCCTTATCCAAAAATTGTGTTTTTAGAATTTTAAAATCATGTATGTGAAAGTTATTAGACGAAGACTGCTCTGAGCTTGAAAATAAAGAGGTCCTGGAAGCTGAGTATCTCCGAAAATCAGCTTCACCTCTCCCCTGGTATAATCAGACAAATAAGTGTTGCTTTTGCAAAATCATGGTCTCAAAAATTAGCTATAGATCTTCCTTATCCAAAAATTGTGTTTTTAGAATTTTAAAATCATGTATGTGAAAGTTATTAGACGAAGACTGCTCTGAGCTTGAAAATAAAGAGGTCCTGGAAGCTGAGTATCTCAGAAAATCAGCTTCACCTCTCCCCTGGTATAATCAGACAAATAAGTGCTGCTTTTGCAAAATCATGGTCTCAAAAATTAGTTATAGGTCTTTTTTATCCAGAAATGGTGTTTTCAGAATTTTTTACGTCGTGTTCATGTAAACATGATACCGAGTACAGGGGGGGGGAAAAAAAGGCAAAGGTCCTGGAAGCTCACAACTGTCGACGATAAAAATGTTATTTGTGGAGATACTATAAAGCCAATTAGTGTTTTAAATGAAAAAGTCTTGTAAATAGATGTTTTGATTGTGTGTCTCTTAGGGAAGTTGTTTGTAGATTTTTAGAGTCACATTTATGGATGATTTTGTAACAAAGAGTGTACGTCTCGGTGTTGAGCAAAATATTTTGATGTTTGTTGTAAAATAAGATCAAAAGTAAAGAAAAAGGGGGGTTTTAATGGTTACCATAGAGGTGTTATATTTATAATAATCCTGTTTTATGGCTAGAGTCTCTGTTAGGAGACCTGTATTTCCTTCTAAATCCTTTTTAAAAAAAATTGATATGATTGCTGTAAAAACCGCAAGAGTATTTTCTGTTGTTTCATTGTATGTATCTGTAAGAAGAATATTTGAAAGTATTCAAGAAATCTCTCCAAATTCAACTTTGTACACGTCCCCAGTATTTTTAGATAGTCATAGATTCCACATGAGTTAAGGAAATCTATGTTGTTTTAAGTTCAAATGAAATTTTTAAACAAATTGTTTAGAGAAAACTGTGTTTAAAATAAATAGTGTATAGGTAATCCAATTTATATGGGCGTTTTTTTAAAATTGTTAAAGGAATCATAGGGAAATTAATTGTAGGTCCCTTGTGTTTTTAATGCTGTATTGTATCAAAATGTGTATGTACAAGATATTAGGTGGACCGCTTTATGGTAGTAGGCCCTCTCTTGCAAAAACCAGAAGTTCAGAGACGAGGCACGGGCTTGGTTAGGGATTACAGACCCAGAAGCCAGAACAAAGTCCAACTCCGGTTATGCACTATCCTTCAACTTCAACTGACCGCTTCTGGCCTTGTTTCAATTAGGCCTCGTTCCCAAAAGCAGTCCACTATTTTCATGAATCAGTGTTCTTCATAATCATTCAGTTGTTATGAATGTGTAATGATGATGATGATAAAAGTGTATCTGATTATAGCTATTTATATGTATTATATATATTTTTTATATTTATTTTTTATATATCTCTCTCATAGTATAATGTGTCTCATAGGGGTATGAAGGATAGGT
>NW_015656020.1:0-477 GCF_001515625.1 Sinocyclocheilus rhinocerous | reverse complement strand
TACTCTCAATACCTTAAGTATATTAGAGTATGCAAGATAATACTTGTTCTTAAAGGATAGTTCACCCAAAAATATAAATTCTGTAATCATTTACTCACCCTCAAGTTGTTGTTTGGAACTAACTTTCGGTTTTGGGTGAACTATCCCTTTAAAGGAACACTCCACTATTTTTGAAAATAGGCTCATTTTCCAACTCCCCTAGAGTTAAACAGTTGAGTTTTACCATTTTTGAATCCATTCAGCTGATCTCCGGGTCTGGCGGTAGCACTTTTAGCTGTAGCTTAGCATAGATCATTGAATCTGATTAGACCGTTAGCATCTCGCTCAAAAATGACCAACAAGTTTCTATATTTTTCCTATTTAAAACTTGACTCTTCTGTAGTTACATCGTGTACTAAGACCGATGGAAAATGAAAAGTTGTTATAATATATCCTATACTCTCATTCCGGCGTAATAATCAAGGAACTTTGCTGCTG
>NW_015656019.1:1177556-1185116 GCF_001515625.1 Sinocyclocheilus rhinocerous | reverse complement strand
GGTCAACAACTCAGTGGAGAGGATGATCTTCACTGAATAACAGTTAAATTTTTCAGTCTGTTCAGCGCTATAATATATGCCTCCAGAAGACTTGAACTTTAGCAGACTAGAACTTTCATATGGTCATATGGACCGCTTTTATGATACTTTTATGGTACTTTTTGTCAGTAAAGGGTGGCCAGGATATTCTTTAAAAAAAATTATCTTACACAATATTACAAGGAAGACAAAGTCATACGGGTTTGTGATGACATGAAGGTGTGTAAATGATGACAGGATTTTCATTTTCAAGTTTTTGGCTCACCTTGCTTGCCCTTTAGTCTAATAAATTTAAAAGCACCTATTAGATTATTTTATAGGATTCCAGCAAGTAAAGCACTCTAAATTGGACCCCCGATATGAGAAATGCCCTTTAATTGCCAAAGGAGGAAATAAAAACTCCAAAAATGGGATTAGACTTATTTTTAATACTCATTCCTGTCTATTGCACTAATATTTAATTTGCTTGTATGCCCATTTTTTCACTCTCTCTGTCTAAACACCATCACAAAATCTCAACAGGGTCTTAACTGTGCTCAGATTTGACAAAACAACAAAGTCTTTAATCAAAAGTAAGATATAAGAAATATTAATATGTAAAATTTCTCAAATTCTTACAAAACCAAATTATATGTATTTGATATTCTTTGATAAAGTATTCCAACAAATGTTATTTTGTCATATCTAATAAATCAGTTAGGTTTTCTGCAGAAGCATCATGCCCATTCAAACTGACAAGGAGCATGTGCCAGTTGATTTTAAATTAAGCTTTCAAAAAATATTTGAATCTTTGAAAATTAAGTTGTATGGATAAAAGGAATTTGTCTAAAATGTGGCAGAAATAAACTATTCACATGTCTAAATTTGGTTAGCTCAATCACGTTTTTCTGCAGCTCAGTTGCTTAAAACTACTAAAATATTTTCATCATCATCTAGGTTTTTTATTCTTTTTTTGCATGTAGTACAATAAAAATGCATTGTGATCTCTCAAGTTCAGTTGCATTTTTTTTTGTCTTAAATTAGGTCAGGATTTGAACCTGTTTTAGTAATTTTGTTTTTAACATTTTTATTGTTTTAATATGTCTATATAGTTTTTTTTATTAAGTTTTAGTTTTTAGTTTATTTAGTTTTAGTTATTTTAGTACCTAACCTAAAAGACAATGAGATTTTTTACAGTTAATATTCATTTTATGTTATTTTATTTTATATATAGATAGATAGATAGATAGATAGATAGATAGATAGATAGATAATGATAAAAAGCCTTATTTGAACTTATGTGTTCTTTCAGCTTAAAGGTCCATTGAGAAAAAAAGAAAAAAAAAAGAACAGGTGCTTGTTGGCCCGGTCTCCTGGAGCTATGAAATAGCAACCTCTTCTGTGTGTTCAGTTATCTCTAAATCTGAAAAATAGTCTATGCCAAATACTTTATTTCAGGGGGATATCTGCTTCATTGAACACTGTATCTATCATGGTAGTGCTATACCATCATGCATTTGATAAATGGATGGAGAAAGTTTTCTGCCACTGGCCTTCATGCTTCCAAATTTTCCTAATGATTTTTCTGTGTTTGTTGCATTCACTTTATTGCCTGAAATCCTGCTTGTTGAGCAAAAAAAAAACACACACAAGGCCATCACTCTGCCTCCGCTCTCCATGCCAGAGCTTCATGGCCTGAGGATCTGTCAAATCAATAAGAGAAATCAAAGAGTGATTCCCATAGTCATGGCACAGACAAGCTGGTGACAAATAGAAATGTTCCAGATGTCTCAGCACATCAGCATCACAGATAAACCCTGTGTCAAATGCCCTAAAGGTGATGTGTCATTTCTCCTACATTAATACTATCCCAGCTTAATATATACAATAATGGTACTAGTGGTAGTTGTAAAGTTTCAGGAGTGACTACTGCATTTAAATACGGGAGTGAATCCCCTAAATTATAGTTTCTTGTGTGTACAGAAAAGGACTCGCTCTCGAAATTGCAATGATCGTAACCATAGCAACATTGTGCCATTTTGCACATTTGGTATCTGTTATTTTTGACTAAAATAATATTACAGCAACCAAAGACTTATCCTGTTCTGAGATTTTAAGTAAACCACTGTCAACAAAGCCGTCCTGTTTTGTTTATGTTTAGATGCATGGTCTTAAATTGTTGCCATGTCCACTTATTATAAGCGGGCTTGGGGCTTGTTGTCTGGGCTCGGCTCATAAAGCAATCAATTTAATGGAATTAATAAAGTAATAAAGTATGTGGCTTATTTCCAAGAAAACATGTTTGGATTTGAGTTTATTGTGGGCTTGTTCTAATTTAATTTTTTTTCTAGTAAGATCTGGCAACACAAATGAGTCAAAACATAGGCTACCTTGTGATTTATTGCACTGAACATATAGAAAAGACATAAGTCTGATATGCGTTAAATACATCATTAACAACTAGTTGTTCAGTTTGTTTCTATACACACTGCGTAGAATTTCTCTAAATGCTGTTGTCATTTTGTGAATTTTTCGGGAGTTAATTCTGTTGTAGAATGCGGTTGTCTATCCCGTAAATTCTTTAGCTGTGTGGTATAAAACAGGATTAAGCAAAATGTGAACTGTCAACTGAATTTAGCTGTGTACATGGGCCATGTAATGCATAGAAGAGTGAAAAATTAGCCTAAATAACACGTTTTTCATATAGTGCACGTTGGAAAACTCACTCACGTGCAGGACCAGAGCAAATGGGCGGGTCAGGACAGATAAATCAGTGCAATTACTGACAGCCACTCATACCGATGGACCCGCCTTTAGCCAAACCAAACATAACTTGTTGTGTCTAGACAAAGCAGGCTGTCAGCGTGAGGTAAAGAACTTTCTAGCGTGTCATCTCTCTACTGATGCCTGCAAATTAATTTTCCATCGATTCACAGAGGTCTCAGAGAGGAAACGGGGGGATGATGTCCATCTCCGGGGAAAGGGGAGTGCGATGCAGTAGCAGGCTAGATATCTGTACGGATACCACGGGATGTGAAGTCTGGAGGAGGGAATCCATGACATTGATGAATCATTGTAATCTCTTACAATGTCTTTCACAGAAGATGAGTAGAAAAGCAAGAATGTCTACAAAGACCTTTGCTGACCTTTTTAGATCAGTGCAAGTTTGCATTGCAGACTACTCTTGAGAGAGGACATACAGTTAATGTAACGTGTTAAGTGTTGTCTCTAGTATGCATATTATTCCAATTGACAAGAAATCAAACATTGCACTGATTTTACTTTTGGAAATCTGTTTTTGCATGCAGAAAACGCTCTGTTGGTTTCCCAGAAACTGATTACAGATACAATCTTAATGCACGCCACAAACGTCTGAAAACTTCAAACTTAGCTTTTCTTTTAATCTATGGACAATGAATAAATAAATAAGGCCATAAAAATAGTCTTAAATAGAGTATTAAAAGGAGTAGTTCACCCAAAAATCTAAATTTGGTGAAAATGTAACTCAGGCCACAGGGCTTGACATTAACGCTTGACACGGACATGCAGATTTTTTAAAGGGGCAAGTGAGAGTAGCCTGATTAAAATATCAATAACAAAAATAACTAGGAAGCACTGAAAATTGGCCAGCAAAAATCTTCACACAAGAATGTTTTTTTATTTTATTGCACTCGGTGTAAACGGCGACTGATAATGTATTGATGGTAACAATGTCAGTAACAATGTTGACATGAAAGATGACATACATTTAATAAAGTTAGGGAAAAAATGTGTTTGTAACCATTTGTAAACATAGTGGAAAATGACATCTGTTTTGTTATATACAGCAACTCATTTTCAGTTAATTGTTATTGCTGCCTCTTTCCAGTCACCGAGCATTTTATTTTGAGCGTTAAGTGAGAGAACATCCTGTAATTTTATTTTATTTTATTTATTTATTTTTTGCACTGAAAAAAATTAGATTTTTGTTTGTATATCGGTATCTGCAAAAATCGGTATCGGCAGGTCGTACTTAGAAAAAAAAAAAGGGGGAAAAAAGGAATTGGCCAACAGAATTGCAATCAGTGCATCTCTAATTTTGCATAATTAAATTAATTTCAGATTTCACAATACACATTGCTTCAAAGCAGCTTTACAGAAAATGCATGCAAGCAAGAAGACATTTCAGAATGTCCAAATGAGTTTATATGGTCAATGTAACAACTTTGAAATGGTAAACACGTGGGGTTTCCTTGAATAGAATAGAATAGAATAGAATAGGGTGCAAAACATCAACAACATCATAAAAAACCAAAATGTGTGAAGTGCCAGACAGAACATTGTTATGGCTCTGATAATTATGTTCCACTAAAATGTTTAAGTATGCATGCTTTGACTATAAGGATGCCTCTGGGTTCCACCTGCCTGCAGGGAATTATCAGCTTTAGATGCGGATTTTGCTTCGCTTTGCTCTACGTGAATATTCATGCAGCATTACAGCAGCAGTGTGGCCTGCTGGGGAAATTCACTTTCATTTTTAATTTCAGGATTATTGATCTCGACTCGCTTTATTGCTGTATGACATCCATAATCAGAACAACAGACCGACAGAGGAGATTAATAAGACAGCAGGAGGAAGGACGGGGAGCGAGGGAGGGGAACTTGAGTCCATCTCTCATAACCTTGATTTAATTACATATTTCCCTGATCTTGATGGATTCCACTCCATCAGCCATAAATTTGCCCTTTTTCCTGCATGATATCTGTTTTTTGCGTGGGAGAGGTCAGTACAGCAGCAGGGCAGGACACAACTGGATCTCACAACTCCTTCAACAGCAGGGGAGGGGCTATGTAGACCCCGCCCTCTTGTGGTTTAAGTGACAGTGCCATCACTCTGAATCATAAAATCACAGCTGGAAATTATGAGGCAATAACAATAAATCGCATACTTCAGATGTCTGACGACTGTGTAAACTGTAGCTAAGAAACTTCCTGAATTCATTTTCTGGCTTCAGCTGGCATCCTTGTTTGTTGTTTCCTTAAAAATTATTACCTTTGATTTACTTTAGAGCATTTAGGATGCATTAAGCCCAACACTTAAAGGTGTGTTTTGCACCATGAGCATCACCAAATACAATTGCAAAAAAAAAAAAGAAAAGGAAAAAAAAGGATCTCAAAACACTCTTCATGGAAGTTTATTTCCAAAACAAATTTTTTATAATAATATTAATAAAAATAATAATAATAAAGGTAATTGTGACTTTTTAACTATTCAGACTTTTTTCTAGTAATTCTGAGAAAAAGTCATAACTGCAACATATAAACTCAGAATTGTGAGATAGCATTCTCAATTGTGGAAATTATTACCTTTTTGTGGCATTTGTGGCATTATAAAATGTTGTGACTTTTTTCTTGAATTGTGAGATATAAACTGAGAATTGCAAGATACAAACTCAGAATTACGAGATACAAACTTGCAATTGCAAGAAAATATGACCTTTTTTATTTTTTATTCTACGGTGTAAACTTTTTATATCTCACAATTCAGATTTTTCCCCAAATTGACAAAAAAAATTTATAAATAAAAAGATTTGTGAGAAATAAACTCAGAATTGTGTGGAAAAAGTCAGAATTGTGAAATAAGTTGCAATTGCAATTACATATGTATTTATTTATTTAATTTTTAATCTGTGGTGGCAATAAATTCCATATTTTCATCCGCCATTGGTGAACATAATCCCAGTTCATGCACATTACTTTGTTGGGCTGGTCAGGATGTTTATAAACGGCTTCTTTAAAGCTGTCTCTTCCATTAAACTGGGATAGAAAAAATTTTTTTTAATCAAAAATCAAATAATGCACACTTCACCTTTAACATCAAGTGTTAAGTGTGAAAAGCCTTTTACTAAGAAATCTGCCCTTGAAATAATTTGCCATTGATATGCCATCGTGGCTATATCTTCATGCATAGGCACTTTCAATTATGCAGGCCAGTGAAGGGAGACAGAGTGTGACGTTTCCAAAGTTTAAGCCCAACCTATTCAAAACCCGTTCCTACAGGACCCTAGAGGGAACAGTTTCACACCTGAGAGATGGTTGAAGGGGAAATCTCTCCACTGCTGCCATTTCCATTATCTTTCACTGAGTGAGGTTCAGAGATGAAGTAGGGTTATGAGATAGGACTTTTGGAAGCCTGCAGGAGAGAAAATGCCATTTCATATTGTTGTAGTGACACATTTGAGGTGACAGACTGTGACTAAAGGAAAGACCACCTACTGTTCTCTTTACACTTGTGTATTTGGGTATTTCTGGAGGAGATTTTTTCTTTTTTTCTTTCCAGTAATGTCTCAAAATGTGTGGTAGTGGTATAATCTGTACATTTTTGGGAATCCTGTTTAGAAATCCCAAGCAACCAATCAGACCATCCTAGTAAGTGCATAGCAATGCACCTACAATTACCCTAACATTGTGGTGGCACATTTCTTCATAAAATGCAAAAATCTAGTTTATTAGAATCACTCACTGTTAATGTGCATGGCATGTGCATACAACACATCACATCTCTGCTTGCTTTCAGATGCTGTTCATAAAGCTTGAATTTTAAAACAATGACCACTAGGTAGAGACACACATTTATAATATTCTTAAATCAAGTTTATCCTTCACTGTCAGATAACTAACAGTCACATCTACACAGCAGAAATTGTCTAATGGCATTGCTTTATGAAGTATTGACTCTCAAGATACAAAACAAGTATGGCAGCAGTGACTTAAAGGCCAGTTTCACCCAAAAATGAAAATCTGTCACTATTTACTCACCCTTGTGCTGTCCCAACCCTATATCACCTTCTTTCTTCTGTGGAACACAAAAGGGGATACCCAAACAGTTTATTTTCCCATTGATCTATAGGGTCAAAAAATATAATGGAAGTCAATGGAAACCAAAACTGTTTGGTTACCAACATTCTTCAAAACATCTTCTTTTGTGTTCCACTGAAGAAAGAAAGCGACACAGGTTTGGAACAACATGGGGGTGAGTACATGATGACACAACATTCATATTTGGGTGAACTATAACTTAACCTATAACTATAAGGCAAACTGAAAAATCTTTTAGCAAAATAAAGTTGAACAATAATGATGCTATTTTATGAATTGTTACAACTCCAGATTTTTAAACATATGCCCATCTACCCCATAATGATGGTGTAAAACATTGGCAAGTGCGCTAAATCTGTTACATAAAAAAATAATATTTCTGGAAAATGTTAAAGGGGTCATATGATGCGATTTCAATTTTTCCTTTCTCTTTGGAGTGTTACAAGCTCTTGGTGCATAAAGAAGATCTGTAAAGTTGCAAAGACTAAAGTCTCAAATCCAAAGAGATATTCTTTATAAAACTTAAGAGTCAACCACACCTACCTAAAACGGCTCGTTCTAACACATGTGGGGGACATGTCTACGTCACGATGTGGGAAGATTTTCATAACACCGCCCAAATGTTCACGCAAAGAAAGAAGGCGTAACTTTGATTCTCGCTGTAGTATAGTTGTTGCCACCGCC
>NW_015656019.1:1174226-1174537 GCF_001515625.1 Sinocyclocheilus rhinocerous | reverse complement strand
TGAGGAAATACATCAACTTCGCGCTGTGGATCGCCGGATCGGCTTTCACCGTGGACGAAGCGGAGTCCAGCGGTCGGTCGTCACATGTGGTTGCCACAAGCCCGCCGGCCGTGCCGTTCTCAAGCCCACCGGCCGCCGCTCACTCTAGCCCGCCGGATGTTCCTCACTCTAGGCCGCTCACTCTAGACCGCCATGTGTGACGCTGTGTTTTTCGTTGTGAAAGAGAAACTACTTTGTTTGGCCTTCCAAAAGAGGACACAACTAGAAATCAGTGGTTAAGTTGTATTTACAACACTGTTCCAGAACACTTC
>NW_015656019.1:1163012-1173957 GCF_001515625.1 Sinocyclocheilus rhinocerous | reverse complement strand
GATGAGCTTTGTAAAAATCGATGCGTTTCAAAAAGGTGGGGCATGGAGGAGCAACAATAATGTACATTATGTGGAAAATAATGTGTTTTTTTTACCTTAAACCGCATAAACACATTGCATTACACCAAATACACAACATGATGTTCTTTTTAGCAACGTCATATGACCCCTTTAAGATAAATACTCACATAACATGAAGGAAATCATATCTGGCCTGGGTGTACCCTCTTGTGGTGGCCGCCATATTGAGATCAATTACTATGCCTGTGAATTAAAAAAACTAGGGAAGCACGATATTATCGGACCGATATCGGAATCGGCCGATAATGGCTTTAAATGTACATATGAAAAATTATGCCGATATGTCTTGCCGATAAGAGGAATAATTTAACTCACATGTGCTCAGGGTGTGCTAGCGATTAGATCACATCAGCAGCAAAGTTTTGCCTGAATGATGATTAGATTCACTGCTTTGGATTGCTGCCTTTAAACTGAGAATACACTTACAGAATGACTCATTCCTTGTATGATAGAGTAAACAGTAATAGCACGGTGCAACGGCAGCAGTGGCAGCCTCCCCCGGGTCCTAATGCCTGTTCGGTAAGGAGTTTTACACACAGGAGAGACTTGGTGTTGTTTCCAAACAAAAGGAAATATATCGGTATCGGCATCGACTATCGGCCAAAAAGTCCAATATCGTGCATCCCTAAAATAAACCAAAATCAAAATTCATGTGTGATAAAAGCAATGCATTCTTACACAATAAAAACATGCAAAACATATAAATCACATCATTTTGAACAAAAGCTTGAAATGCACAGTGAAGGGCTTGGGACAATGGATGTTCTTTGGGTGCCATCAGCCAATCAGCATTGCCATTTTCTTCCAGTGATCAGTCACATGACATTTACAGCTCATGTGACTGGCTCAACAGCTGTGTCCATATATCATTGGCCGCAAATGAATATGCATACTTCCCTACTATAAATTAGGCAAAAACAAAAAATAAGTGCTTCTCGAACAGAAGGACACATCCTTGAAAGTCTGCATGTATAGGCTGCCACATCATAAAGCTCTGTCGAAGGATGTCTCAATCTGAAGGATCCTTAGTATATAGATCCTTATTGTATATAGTGTGAATAAGTGTCGGACATACTACATTCGTTATGTTGTTGTTGTCATGTAACTTACCAGCGTCAGCTGTGTCACTTCACTGCCATTCACAGATTGTCTCACATGGCCTCATAGCAAAGCACCCATTAGATGGACATTTCAGAATGTAATCTGGGTGCTTTTTGCCCACAATTTATGAATACTATGAATTCGGACATGCTACTTTGTTCACATACTGTTTTTTTGCTTACTAAGCAGGGAAGTATGCGATTTCAGATATGAATGGAAATGCTAACAGACTCCTTTCTTCAGATACAGTATTATAACAAAGCTTCTCTACTCTTTCATGCCCCCTGTTGGAACCCAAATAGTGTTAACACAAATCCACCTCACTGTGCTAACAATGCTGGGTTATTAGCACATCTTGAGAGTATTCAGTCCTTGTTCTATCCCATAATCCATATGTGCCGTGTCGGTTTGTGGAGCTTTCAGAGGAAGCCTCCTGGCTCGTCTCTGTGGCACAGGCAGAAAAAATGGCTCTGTCCAGATTCCACCCTATAATCAGAGCTTTTAACAGCTCTCATTTTCTGCTGTATATATAACTGTAATTGTCAGGCAATACTCCCATGGCAATGCATATGTTCTGCCATTTGCAGGAAATGTCAGAGCAGAACTGTGAGGAACCAGAGAAATTTACTCAAACGCATATAACACAAAACCTGCACACAGTATGACTAAATCATTTGAATATGTTTGCTAAGGAAAATCACAAAAGCCAACATTTATTTTCATGAAATAGGAATGAGTAAATATGATTAAAAAAGACTTAAATGTCAAAGAGAGCATATGAATAAAGAATATAAATATGCCCTAAAAGGCTTTCACAAACACACATTTCTCGATGCTGCATTGATATGACCTATAATTGTAATTGTATACCAATATAATTAGAATTATTTGTGTAAGGCCTATTTCTTAGCTTTTCCTGACAAACTTTCATAGTGACTGAGGTAAGATTTAACAACATAACTTGGGCTTCAAAACAAGTCTGAAAGGGAATATATAACAGCTCGTAATATATTCTTGACCTAAGCTTCACTTGTTTTATTGCTTTGCTCTGCAATACAACAGTTCCTTCCCAGTGAACAAAGCTATACAAAAATGACTGTAGAACGGCCATATACTCTCATAAAAATGTCACACTTCTGTTGATCAAATATAATGTCACCTAGTTGTGCCATGTGCAGAATTGACAAATACATTGATACGAGGGCTGAACTGTGATCTGTCTCATCAGTGTACAATGCTTTCAGCTAGACAGACATGCTGAATGTCCTCAGGCTGGTGGTTACAGCTTTTTCCAGAGCTCTTATAGGAACTAGATGACCCTTCAGGGAAAAATTGTATTATTTATTAATTCATTCATTCTTTTTTTGACTTTTTTTATTTTTTTTATTTTTTGGTTTCTCATCTGAAGAGCAGCCATTTACCTTTATTTGGTACAAAAACAAAAACACAGAGAAAAGTCTTTCACAAACACACATTTATTGTTAATGGAGTCCCTGTGCAATGGATCATGGTACACGGAGAGCATAAAACAGAGTACAGGCAGCTAAATGGGACCTGATGAGTGATATTTATTCACATTTGAGATCAGTTGTTGGCAGACTTACTCCTGTAACACCCATCACAAAACAGTAACAAGAGTTTATATCACGTTGGCGTTTCTGGAATGATTTCGGTGTTACTTTCCCATTTATATCTGTCCTGACTGATCTTAAAAATAATTTTGAACAAACTGGAAAAAAAAGTGTATTTCATCCCTGAGAGTATTGCAAATTACATTAAGAGCTTAAACTCTCAACTACTCCATGAAAAACTCCCAGAAAAGTGCACAATTAGCACCAGAAGAGATATATATAGTTTGCTGTGAACTATGGACTGAAATCAATTTATGCACCACTAGTACTAAGAGCATACAGTAACATGCGAATCATAAATAAAAGCATAGGTGAAATAAATCAGGAGTAACATGGTGAAAGTTTAGTATACAATACAGGGACAGAATAAGTCATATTTAGGGACAGAATAAGTCATATTTATGAGCTTACAAATGTTTAAAAAAAAAACGATATTGTGAAAATGGAAAGTACATAAGTTGATATCTATAAACTGAAAATGAGCACAGATCATTCACTGAAATCAACCATTATGGATTAAGATAAATAACAGAAGGATTTGAGATAAACAGTAGGAATAAATTACATATCAGTTCATCACATGCACAATAACTGTTACATTGTGTCTTGTGCTGTGCAAAAATTACAAAAGTAAAAACTGATACAGTACAGCTCAAAAGGGTCTTCTAAACCCCCGCCACCACTATTTATAGACAAAGGGTTCACTACTTTACGAATATATTTAATGCTCTGGCCCATAAATGTTCATTCCCAGCATCACTGCTTTACAATACACAAGGTACTCCTTTATACTCATAGACGTTTAATAAAGCTTCAAGTACATGCTAGACTAAGAAAACAAATTCATTCATCCACAAATCAAACCTTGAACATGTTAAATGAAAATTAAAGCAGCCAACCATTTAGCAAGCGTTTATTAATACTATGAACTATGGAACTAATGAAACTAACAAAACTTTGTTTAACAATGTATTTAATAAATTATCTTCAGCATATACAGTACACTTTGTTATCCTTTAGGATTCAGGAAAGTCACTGAAAAATTATTTTAAAAAAAAACCTTCAACTTCAATGTTGAAAGATGGTAGTGAATGATCCATTTCTTCCAGAATACTGACGTCCATCAATAAAGTGCATAACTCAAACAGAAGAATTTAAATTAGATATAGAACTCATTAATGAACAGAAAAAGTGAACAAACTGCATTTTTATGTTATATAAATTAGATCAGATAAGTATATTTTTGACTTACTAAGATTTCTTTCTTTCTTTCTTTTTTTTTGTATGAAAAAATGGGGGGTGGGGGGGGATTTATAATCATTCTACAGATGCATTTGTTCCATAACAACACATTTATTCTAATAATTATTCTATAGCGTCAGGAAATAAATATATGGGTACATGTAGACAATTAAAAATTAGTTATTTTCTAATGGTAGTCTTGGTCCCAAAAACTATGATCAACAACAACTGCAACTAACTTAGTCTCTGAAATCAATGTGTTAGTTACTCAGTGGATTATAATTAAAGGAACAGTTCACCCAAAAATACAGAATCGGACTTTATTTACTAACTCCTGCAGCTCTGAAGGGCCTCTGCTGCACAGGTTTTCATTTAATGTCAAACTAACCGAGCCAGCGAGAGTTTGGCGGATCATCAAAAGGATTTCTAATCACACCACCTCATTCCAAAGCCCTGGGCACTAATCCGAAAAGAGAGTCTACTAGTAAAGCAGTGACACTAAAGGCTAATTCACCCCGCACCACAGACCAGCGCCGTTTCAAGACATTCCAAGACCCGACAAATGCAGATTCAACATGTTCAATAGACGACCAACAGACAACAACAGGGGTAACACACGGGTCAGACAAAACCCGACCAACGTGTCTGTTGCCATTAGTCGGTGTCTGTCAGTGTAGTGTGAATTGGCCTTATGAGACACTCTGAAACTCATGTGACTTTCTTCTATGGAACACAAAATGAGAATTTACACAAAGGAATTTACTGTCTACTCTTTTCAGTAAAATTAAAGTAAAAAGGACCTGGACTATCAAACGTCAAAATTACAAATAGTGCACGATAAAAATATCACAAAAGTATATTCCAAGTGTTCTGATACAAAACCATGTGTCAGGAACACAGACTGAAATATAGTTTTGGTTCTTTTTTTTTTATATATATATATATATATATATTATGTGTACTTTTTGAAGTACCAGTCTATATCCATTGCAAACGGGTGGAAAAGAACAACCAGTATGTTATTCAAAAATGAAAAGTCAAATACATAATACTAAGAAGAAAAAAAATGACCGAATCAGATTTTTGGGTGAACTAACCCTCTAAATGATATCCTTTTGTTTGATTTCCAAACATCTGCTAGACTTAATTAATTTCCATAATGAAAATTGTTTAGCGATGTAGCATATCTTGTCCACTCAGCGGTGCTACTGGTAGACTGTTCTCAGATCAGCGGAGAAAATCTCCCAGGTTATTAACCGCATTTCCGGGACCCATTATTGAACATCCTCTCCTCTCACCTTTCTTTAACAGGCTCAAATGAAGTTATTGCTAATCTGACGCTGATGTTCGAATAAATCCTCAGTTTCAGCACTGTAGGCATCACCTGTGAAAGTGTATCAGAATTTAGACACTAGAATACTTGAGCATACATACATATGTCATTGTTCATTCATTGCTATGGGGATCATACCTGCATGACAGCCATACATAAACACTCTGTGTCCATCATATTTACATCGACAATGCATGACGTTGTTCATAAAATCTGATTCAGCCATGTCCAGGGATGGATTTACCTCAACCTGACAAAACATACACAAGAATGAATAGAGCTCTTCGGTAATGAGATCAATTTGTAGGGCAAGGATAATGTGTGATGGGTTCCCTCAGGAATTACTAATGGGTTAAAAAAAACCTTAATAGGGTCTCTGGTTAACATTACTAAGAGACTTTCACTTTTTCTACTACACCAAAAATCAAACACAGGTATACCTCAAACATTTTTAAGCTGCCTCTTTTTTTTTTATAAACCACAATTGCTACCAAGTTGCTACTTAAGAAGAATCTAATTAAATTAATGCAATATTAAAAGTAATATAATACAGTACTATAATTTTATTTAATAATTTACTATAATACAAACATATACTATAATACTAATTTACTATAATTCAATATAATAATTTACTAAACTAAACTAAATTAAATTAAATTAAATTAAATTAAATTTATATTATATTATATTATATTATATTATAAAGAACTGTAAGGATGGGTGAACAGCATTAAATATAGCTATTGGTGTCATTTAATCATGACATTGTAAAAGTTTCACAGTTGCAAACATGCAGAACCAACAAGGATGTGGAGCTTTTAAAGAAATGTTATGCAATCAGATTGCTCATCAAAGCACTTTACAAATTGCTTTCACCAAATCAGGCTCCCAAATTACTGTTATATAGTCACAATATAATAATTTATTAGTATGAAAACATGCTGTTTAAGCAGGGTATGAGGTCAAACGAGCTTCTTTCAGCTACATTATTCTATGGAAATTTAATGTGATTATGCCTACTAGGCTTAAGAACATTTTAAATGCTGAAACAACAGTTCTTTTATTTTATTTTTGCCATTACTGTGGAAATATTTTTCTTAGTAGCCGAAGGTAATTATTTTGTGAGCACATTCAAATGCAAGTCTTGCTTATCTTTTTTTCTTTGCGCTTTTAATGACAGTGTGCAACTTTAACTCTGGACTGTGGAGATCTGGGTCTGTCTGACCATATGTTTGAGCGAGAAAGTGCCTGTAAAACAGGCGGGCGTAAATTTCTCTGAACCTAATTGACCATGTCTAATAGAGGGGAATATAGCACGCCTTGCTCCTCCAGCAGGGAATGCTTAACATTGGGTTATTTTGGGTGTAAAATTAAAGACAAGCAACTCAAAGAAAAAGCAACAGGTTTGCCTGGATCATCAAGTATAGATGCTTCATTTGTACAGCGCCTTTGCTCGGATGGGTTGGCATGGGATAGCTGGCATCACTCAACATGGAGATGGGAGCTCTGACCTTTGAGTATCACCATGGCTCGTCGCTGTGCCATACATAGCAGCAGCCCGATGCCGGTTTGTAATTAGCATCTGCCAAACGTGCTTAAAATACATGCAAATCTATCATGGCGACATTTCGAGCAAATAAATCTTGAAAATGGTCAAGGCACAAAGGTACACTATAATTAAAACAGAGCTTCACGTCAACCTATATTTTATGACCGGGATGCATAAAAGGACTCTTGATTGGCCCCTAAAGCGGCTCTTTGATTGGCTGGTTCTGCATGTGAAGCTCAGCTGCGGAAGTGTTCACAGTGCCCACAGTGATTTGGATGATTAACATGTTCCAAGGTTAATGACAGAGAAAAAGTGGCTAAACTGCATCCTGAAAAGAGAATCTACTCTTCAAGGAATAGTGAAAAAAGTTTTGTGCTATGACTGCCATCTTCCAAGGTTCAGATGTTCTGAATCATTTCACCTGCATGATGTAGTCTCCAGGTCTGACATCAGTGATGTCTATCCACTGGCAGTCGATATCGTGGCGATAAGTGTCCCAGCAACCCACCGAAATGCCTTGATCTCCATAATTGTAACATGAAAAGCGTTTGTGAAGTCCTGAAGAAATAAAAAACAAAACCAGTTGTGTGTAATTGCACTCGTAAATTATGAAAGCCCCCGAATAAAAGTTTCCGCTACTGAATAAAAAATAAAAAAGGTAATTGCGACTCTTTATCTCACAATTCTGATTTTTTTTTCTTGCAATTCCGATTTACATCTTGCAATTCTGACTTTCGCAGCTACCTTTTTTTTTTTATTATTAAGTGGCAGAAACGGGCTTCTATATAAACCAAATGGCATTAATGTAAGATTTAACACAACTACACTTTTACCATCAGGGCAGTAGGTGTCTTCCAGACAGAAACTGGCTTTGTGTCCTTCGGCCACTCGGCTTCCATTGAGTGTGAGGAGGTCATAATGTGTGAACACTTCAATGCTGTGATAATGCCTGAATCAAAAATATTCATATCAATAAATGTCGGCAGAATCAGAATTCAGTGGTGATTACCAAGGCAAGAATCATTACTACTATTCCTTTTTTTAACAACAATAATCCCATTTAAATCTAAAAACAAGTTGGGTCAAAAGTAATCTAAAAGTAATCAGAATACATTACCTAAACTGAGTAATCTAGATTACATTACTACAAAATCAGTAAAAGACTACAATTAGTACATAATCTAACCAGCACTGCTGGCAACCACCCACAACAACCTAGAGTCATGGCAGCAGTTTTGCTGAGTTTTGCACCAACTTTATTCCAATATGTAAAAATCGAGTTTACTTATATTTCATGCTGGCTAGTGAACATGGGAAGAACAAAGGTTCACTATGGACCACTGCCTAATGACCTCACTGCTCCTACATGAAGGTGTTGGCTGCTACGGCAACACCCTTTCCAGGAAGTTGTTGTTATGCTGACAGGGTTACACTTGCAGAGCTGTTTATTCAGCTCGTCTGAATAGATGGCTTTCAAACGCCAACTTTGCTGGTGTTGTTTTAAAAGATTAATAAAACAGGATTGGCCTGTGAACACGCAAAACCCACAACTCCTCTACAACAGAGCGCCTTGTTCCCACAGAATGGGTTTGCAATTATTTTCAGAACACATGTAAAGGGAGTGGAGGTGCTCAACGGAGCTAATTAATCTAAAAGATGACGGCAAGCTTGCTGACCACCCATGACCAGTTTTAGAAACATGAGTGTACATTCCTTTCATTGCAAGTTGAAATGACTGACTGAACTTAAAGGGGTCATATGATGCTGCTAAAAATAACATTATTTTGTGTATTTGGTGTAATGAAATGTGTTTATGCGGTTTAAAGTTTAAAAAACACATTATTTTCCACATACTGTACATTATTGTTTCTACTCTATGCTCCGCCTTTTTGAAACGCGTCGATTTTTACAAAGCTCATCGGTCTGAAAAAGCGAGGTGTGCTCTGATTGGCCAGCTATCCAGTGCGTTGTGATTGGCCGAATACCTCAAGCGTGAGACGGAAATGTTACGCCCCTCACCATACTGTTGATGCCGTGTCCGGCCGGAGCGACGAGACATAAACATTAAAACCCATTACAAACGAGGCATTTGTCGCATCCAATGGGGACATAATTACTAATTATGACTTATACTGTCTTTTTACGCGTTACGTTGCGCCGCGTAAACATAAAACCCTGTCTGCATTTGTGATCAGAGAAATGACAAACAACAAGTGCTAACGTTAATCCACACTGCCCAAAACTCGCGTTTGAATCATCAGTGGCAAATCCTTTAAATGAAAACGTACTTACAGACTGTGAGTCAGAACTACCGGCATTTTAGTCTAACGTTACTCTACCAGGATCAGTAAACAGTCCTCCATAAAATGCGCTGCACACATCTGGATATTTGGGTTAAACTGTTCTGGAACAGTGTTGTAAATACAACTTAACCACTGATTTCTAGTCGTGTCCTCTTTTGGAAGACCAAACAAAGTAGTTTCGCTTTCACAACGAAAAACACAGCGGCCTAGCGGAAGCCCCGGCTTAGCATGAGCTGAGGCCGGGCTAGAATGAGCAAAGGCGGCGGGGTCGAGAACGGCGCGCCCGGCGGATCCGACGAAGGAGCGGTGAAAACGGTGAAAGCCAATCCGGCGATCCACAGCACTAAGTTGAAGTATTCCCTCAGCGACCAGCACAGATCAGCTCTAGGCATGACGAAGCGGATATCGTCCTCTTTTGGAAGACCAAACAAAGTAGTTTCGCTTTCACAACGAAAAACACAGCGGCCTAGCGTGAGCGAAAGCCCCGGCTTAGCCTGAGCTGAAGCCGGGCAAGAGTGAGCTGAGGCGGCGGGGTCGAGAACGGCGGTCCCGGCAAAGGAGCGGTGAAAACGGTGAAAGCCAATCCGGCGATCCACAGCACTAAGTTGATGTATTCCCTCAGCGACCAGCACAGATCAGCTCTAGGCATGACGAAGCGGATATCGTCCTCTTTTGGAAGACCAAACAAAGTAGTTTCGCTTTCACAACGAAAAACACAGCGGCCTAGCGTGAGCGAAAGCCCCGGCTTAGCCTGAGCTGAAGCCGGGCAAGAGTGAGCTGAGGCGGCGGGGTCGAGAACGGCGGTCCCGGCAAAGGAGCGGTGAAAACGGTGAAAGCCAATCCGGCGATCCACAGCACTAAGTTGATGTATTTCCTCAGCGACCAGCACGGATCAGCTCCAGGCATGACGAAGCGGATATCGTCCTCTTTTGGAAGACCAAACAAAGTAGTTTCGCTTTCACAACGAAAAACACAGCGGCCTAGCATGAGCGAAAGCCCCGGCTTAGCCTGAGCTGAAGCCGGGCAAGAGTGAGCTGAGGCGGCGGGGTCGAGAACGGCGGTCCCGGCGAAGGAGCGGTGAAAACGGTGAAAGCCGATCCGGTGATCCACAGCACTAAGTTGATGTATTCCCTCAGCAACCAGCACGGATCAGCTCTAGGCATGACGAAGCGGATATCGTCCTCTTTTGGAAGACCAAACAAAGTAGCTTCGCTTTCACAACGAAGCACACAGCGTCTTCACGACATGGCGGCAGCGGCAACAACAAAACTACAGCGAGAATAAAAGTTACGCCTTCTTTCTTTGCGTGAACATTTGGGCGGCGTTATGCAAATCTTCCCACATAGTGAGGTAGATATGTGGGGGCGTGTTCGAACGAGCCGTTTTAGGTAGGTGTGGCTAACTCTTAACTTTTATAAAGAATATCTCTTTGGATTTGAGACTTTAGTCTTTGCAACTTTACAGATCTTCTTTATGCACCAAGAGCTTGTAACACTCCAAAGAGAAAGGAAAAAATGAAATTGCATCATATGACCCCTTTAAAACAGAGTCCGAGTGTTGTTTTTCTGTGTCTGTGATCTGATCAGCGAGTTTCTGTAAAGCGGAGCTCACGTGTGCTTGCGGAGGAATGTACACACTTACGAGAATGAACGAGCAAAACTCCCGCGGCGAGTAGAAAGGCTTACAGTTAATGAAGAGCACT
>NW_015656019.1:1140439-1160157 GCF_001515625.1 Sinocyclocheilus rhinocerous | reverse complement strand
GCGGCAACCACATGTGACGACCCCGGGCTGGACTCCGCTTCGTCCACGGTGAAAGCCGATCCGGCGATCCACAGCACTAAGTTGATGTATTCCCTCAGCGACCAGCACAGATCAGCTCTAGGCATGACGAAGCGGATATTGTCCTCTTTTGGAAGGCCAACCAAAGTAGTTTCGCTTTCACAACGAAGCACACAATGCATTATAGTCCTTCACGTCCACTCCGATCTCAAAACTCTGGCCATTTGTTAATCATGATGGACGATGACATCGGATGGGGGGGTTTAGGGGGTGTGCCCGAAGCGTGAAACCGTATGCAGAAAGGCACGGAAAATAAATAACGCGTTCTATGGAGCCACTAAAGGGACATGGTTAGCCGCTTGCTAGCGGTAGACTGTTACATTACAGTACATGAAAGTTCACTTACCACATAAACAGAGTAAGGAGAGATGACTGATAGGACAATGGCGAAAGATTTGCAGATACTGAGCACCACTGACAAATATCTAATCTTGTAAAATGTGTGGTAGCGGCAGTACCTACCAGTGCTCAACATCGTGATGTCTGTCAGCCATCGGCGATGGACGATGGCATCATCTATCGGCCCAACCCTACGTGCGGATGGCAGATCCTTTTCCTATTTAGCACCCAAACTCTGGAACAATCTACCTAACACTGTTTGGGAGGCAGACACGCTCTGCCAGTTTAAATCTAGATTAAAGACCCATCTCTTTAACCTGGTTTACATATAACACACTATCACATTTCTATAATTCAAATCTATTAAAGGTTTGTTAGGCTGCATTAATTACCGTATTGTCCCGAATATAAGACGATATTTTTTTCTTGGAAATACATCTGAAAAAACGCGGTCGTCTTATATTCAGGGTCTAGACTTTGACATGTCAATAATACACCCACAACACTAGGTGGCGCCAAAACCGCATAAAACGAGTGTGCCATGAAATACGTAATGTAATGCGTGTTGTAAAGATCGCGAGTAAAAACAAAAGAAGCAGAAAACCTTACAGCTGCATGAGTCGTGACTGTCACGTTAGCCTGATGGGACCAAACTGCCTTTGTGATTTTAAAACGTAAGACAGTACCCAGATTTGAAGACTACAGTAAGATTTTACTTCTACTGTTAATAAGATTTTGGTAGGCTGGTATTAGATGGATAGCCTAAATGTCCTAATTCAGATGGGCTACCTGTTTTTTTTTTATTTTTATGGTATATCAAAAAGTGTATATTTTTTAAATGTGATTTGTTGGTACATTTTACCAGTTTTTATCATACTTTCAAAACAAAAATTAAAATAGGAAAAATATGCAATATGAAAATAATTGAAGACAAAATGTGTTTTACTGAGAAAAAACAAGATTTTGTTTTTAAAAAGCCTTTTTCCAAAAGGTACATCTGGAAAAAGGGGGGTCGTCTTATAATCAGGGTCGTCTTATATTCGGGCCAATACGGTAGGTCAACCGGAACCAAGAAAATTTCCCATAACACCCGATGTACTTGTTACATCATAAGAAGAATGGAATCTACGCTGATATTAATCTGTTTCATTCTTATTCCAAGGTCACCGTAGCCACCCAAATCCAGTCCGTATCCAGTCCAGATGGTGGATCAGCACCTAGAGACAACCTCTACAGCCCTAAATGTCAGTGGAGACCAGGTTAACTAGACCTCATCAACTAGACAGCCATCGGCACAAGACCATGAGAACCAGATGAGTCCTCTGCACAATCTGACTTGTGTTGCAGCCAGGAATTAAACCACACCATGCTAGTTTCTTCTGGCCAGGGGAGAACTGGCCCCCCGACTGAGCCTGGTTTCTCTCAAGGGTTTTTTTTTCTCCATTTCTGTCACCGATGGAGCTTTGGTTTCTTGCCACTGTTGCCTTTGGCTTGCTTAGTTGGGGACAGCTGGATGATGACATCACTGAATCAATGATGCAGTCATGGCCTTTAGGGCAGTCGTGGCCTAATGGTTAGACAGTCTGACTTATAACCCAAAGGTCATGGATTCAAGTCTTGGTATCGGCAGGGATTGTAGGTGGGGGGAGTGAATGACCAGTGCTCTCTTCCACCCTCAATACCACGACTGAGGTGAGACCCTTGAGCAAGGTACTGAACCCCCCACTGCTCCCTGGGCACCGCAGCAAAAAATGGCTGCTCCGGGTGTCTGTTCACTACTCACTACTCTGTGTGTGTGCTCTTGGATGGGTTAAATGCAGAGCACAAATCCTGAGTATGGGACACCATACTTGGCTACATGTCACGCCACTTATTTTTTAGGGGCACCTCCTCTCAGTGGTGGGGCTCCATCTCGGGCCTGCCGGGAGTCTTCGTCTCCTTGACCTGAGAAGCCTGTGGCTCCGCTTCCGGTCTCAAATGGCTCCGCTCCACCCGTCCAGACTCCTGTGCCTGCATTCCTCCCACCCTCGATTCCAGCGTGGACCATGATCCATTCGGCCTCGCCGGGCTCCCTCAGTCAGTCGGCTTCACCTGAGTCGGACCTCGCCAAGCCTCTGCTGCGGAATTGCAGGCCGTCCGCTGGTCTCTGGCCCTCCACCCCTTTGGCTACGGCCCGCTCCTCCCACCCTCAGGCTCCGCCTCCTTCCTCGGTCACTCCTGCTCGCCCTCTGGCCTCCGGATCCCCACCTGTATCTCGGGCCATCATCGCTATGGCTCCGTCGTGGCTGTCTGGATCCTCGGCATCGCTCCACCTCTTCGGCTCTCTGTCAGCGCGGTGGGCTCCACCTCAATCGCCGTCGCCACCTCCAGTTGTCCCCATGGCGGCGTGTGTTCCTATTATTCCTTGGCTCCTCCCTCCATCAGCGCCGCCATGGAGCGCCGTTCTGGCTGTGAACTGGGCACCTGCCATCATGCCCCTGGTCAAGGGCTCTCCCTGGCTTTCACCTCCATCATCACCACCCTGGGCTTTGCTGTTCGTCCTCCTCCCAAGCCTCCTCCTGCATCCCTTTGCCTGTGTGTGCCATCCCTTTGCCAGCCCCTTTCACCATCCCTGTGCCACCTCCTCATCCTCGCCTCCTTGTCTTCATGGCACGGGGTCACGCCTTCCAGGAGGGGGTGTTCTGTCATGGTTTCTGTTAGTTTGGACTCTGTGTTTCATCACCATTTGCCTTAGGGTGCTTTCACACCTGTTGATCGATTGCTTTGTTCCGAAACGGGGATTAAAATTATTACAATGTTGCTTTTTATTCTTGGTGCGGTTCGCTTTCACACGGCAAAGTTTCTAAACGGACCAAATTTGTTAATACAAGTCACGCGCGAGTAAACTGTTCTCATTGGTCAAAGTTCCACGGTTTATTTTCCTGGATTCCATTTAGCTGTCACGGCTGTCATCCGTCAGGATGGAACGACAACAGCTTTGCGGGCTGTTGTTTTTTTGTTTTGTTTTTTTAGCTGTCCTTATATTAATTTATAATTTTGAGCAGGAGTCCAGGATTCATCGGGAAAATTTTTTTTAAATGCACCTAGGAAGAAGAGCAATAAGACGGCATTATAAAATGAAAGAGTGCGCTTTTTTATTTTGAATGGCGAAGACATGCTCACCCACAGACATTCACAGGTTCATTTTGAAGTATTAACAAAACAACAAAGCTAATGCTTTTCACGGAACGCCAAAGGTTCCGAAACAACGGGCCAGGTGTTAAAGCACCCTTAGTTTGTTTGTTGTCACGGACACTAATGTTCAACTTATGTTCAGCTGTGCACTCATTAATCACTTCATTATCACCTGTATTTAAGTTCTCTCTGTTTCAGTTCATTTTGTTCAGTCTCGTCAACTCTACCCTGTGTTTGTGGATTACCTGTGTGTTGGATTAAAAACTTTCTAAACCTTCATCATCTTCTTTGTGCGTTTGAACACAGATTAGCGTGACAAATACAAGATAATAATAATAATAATAACCTGAATTGTCTCGCTTACTGAATGTGCACTATACTACAACGCATGTCTGGATATATATAAAAATAATAATACAAATATGAATAAATAGTTGTTTAAAATTTATTTAAATTAATAATTAAGAAAGAAAAAAATATATATATAATATTATAAAATATTAACAACAACAATAATGATGATGATGATGATGATGATGATGATGATGATAATAATAATAATAATAATAATAATCTGAATTGTCTGTTTAAAACCCTGAAAGTGCACTTGACTACACCGAATGTCTGGATATATATAAAAAATAATCATAAACAGAAAAAAAGTAATTTCAAAATGGATTTAAAGGAATAAACAGGAAAGAAAAAAGTAAAAAAATATATATATCTAATATAAAAATACTAAAAACAACTACAACATCAATAATAATATTTTAACAATAACTAAATTTAAATACTCACTGCACAGCGCTATTTGAGTGCATTGACCACCTGGTTAAACTGGATTTCAGGTAGCCAGTGAATAAGATGTAGATTTTTGCACTGAAACACCATGAATTCATTGTGGAATTTATTTATTTTTTTTAACAGAAGGTCTTGGGTTCTACTTTGCAACATGCACTCAACAAGGGGACCTTTTTATTAAACAAGATGACTAAACTAAACAATATTTGTCTAGCAGCACTCAGGCTACTGTTTCATTCTGTATACACATCAAAACTGAAGAAAGAAGAAAAGCCTCACCTGTGGCACTGGTGCCAGGTCCAGGACTCTCTTGAGGCTCGTGGACGGAAGTCAGCTCTGCCCAAGTTCATGATACGGGAGGAAAAACGCAGAAGACGGCGGTGCCCGTACGGCCACTGCATACGGCTGGCAGAGGAGGAGAGACAGTTCTCCTCATGCGCACAGGTGAGCAGGTGCAGAGGCCTGTCTTCCAGGTAAGCGCTCTCCTGCACGAGCTGTGCATCCAAAACCAGGTCAGGTGCCGCTAAAACATGATGTTGATTTATTCATTTGGATCATTCAGTGCAGATAAAATTATAATGCGCATCAGATTTTGTCATTCCAATCACTTACTTTCAGAACAGGTGACGCCTGCTGCTTTAGCTCCACCTCCTCGAGGGCAGTGGATGTAACTATTTCGACGGCACTGCTGGATGGACATTTCTGTTCCCACACAGTGAGTCCCACTCAACAACACTTCTTCTGCCGCAGGGTCACCTTGCCAGTAATATGTGTCCTATACACAGGAAGGCCACATCTTATTTGTCTCCATATGAAGTAGTAATATACAAATTTATGTAATGTATGTAATACATATGTAATAATAGTAATAGTAATATTAGTATAGTATAGTATAGTATAGTATAGTACAGATTTTACTATTAGGGTATTTGACATGAAATACTTTTTAGGAAGTTGATATGCACTCTAGTTCATGTTACGATGAGTCTAAAACTGTTTTAATTGAGAATTTGTTACTTAAATATTTAATAAATTGTTTTATTTTTATTTTTGTAATAAATTTGTTAATGAACCATAATATTTTGCTAATTAATAATAATAATAATAATTCATTGATTAATAATTAAATTAGGCCAATATAAAGATAAATGTGTGTGTGTGTGTGTGTATTGGCCTAATTTAATTCATTTATCTTTATATTGGCCTAATTTAGGTCAATATAAGCCTATTAGAGCTTATTACCATAAATAAGGTAATCCAGTTATATTCTTTTTTTCAACTGGGAGGTTTTTATGACAATACAACACATTAATTTTCCAATTCTCATGAAAAAACTGAACTGAATTTGTACTGAATATATTATTTATATTTATTATTACTTATATAATATTTTATTTATGATATATGAATCTATGCAGATTAGGTGATTCCATTCGATTTTTTATGATATTTTTTCCACATTAAGTTTAATGAATATCAGTATAAAATTCAATGCTAAAAATAAACAGGCTTAATTTTATTTATGAAAAGTATGATGATTTCTTTATTAGATTTACCTCATAAGCAGTACAGCACTGCACATGTGGTACAGAGACAGTATTAAGGTAAGCACTGTGCCCTGAAAGTATAACCGTCTTGATTCCTGTCCTCAAGTATTGCTTGAAACAGTTGAAGTATGTGCAGGATGCATATCAAATGTACCTGCAATTCTGTCTGAAAATACACAGTTTACCGTTAACCTGTCCCACCTCTTCACCTCCACAAAACAACTACTGTATAACACCGACTTTGCCTAGAAATATCCTGCCCCCTAAACAAGAGCTCTCAAACGCACACAGACTGAGGCAACCAAAGCAAACGAGACAAGAGACATATTCAGAGCGATATTACTGGAAAACACAACATTCTTCGGCAGTCTCACCTGATGGGCACGTGTGGCGAAACCAAAGCCCAGCTGCCTGCATACCACCATGGCTTCATTTATTCCCCAGTTCTCACTACAAATCGTCCCCCAATGCTTTCTGCCCCCCACTTCCATGAGCACCTCCACACGACCCTCAGCCGGGTCCCTGCCCCCCGCCAACCGCACCTAAAACGCAAACACGCTCACAGACATCAAAACTACACATACAGTATTTGAACACTTTTGGCCACTTAACTCACATTTAAAAATGTCTAAACGCCACTGCATTGCATAATCTGTAAACAATGATGCTAGAGCTTTTCTCAGAACTTACTTTCAACCATTTTTTTTTTTTGTAATTAAGTTTAACAAACTAGTTTTAAAGTGATGTTTGATGGATTAAGTGTGTATACATTATATCAAATAAATTCCATATAAAAAATAAAGCAATAATCTCCAAGAAGCCGCGACTAACAGTAAATTTCGGGTGACTCGACCAATCATAATCGAGGGCCAGAAATTATTACAAATAATTTCAATGTAATGCATTGTAATGAAAACAGAAAAAAGTCGGCACACCTAGGCTCCAAAAATACAAAAACTTTAATGATGGACTATCACACAGGAAATAATGCATTATAAAATGCAAAGACATTTAAATCTTGTATATTTATTTTAAATAAATGCCATACAATGTACTAAATGCAAGCCATTTTAAATATGCATATTTATTTTAAATAAAAGCAATATAATGCATAATATAAAGCAAATGCATTATAATCCTGTATATTTATTCTAAATAATTGCCATATAATGCATCATTTAACAAAAAAAACTTTTAAGTCTGTATATTTATTTTAAATAAATGCTATATAATGCACTAAATGAAAAGACATTTAAAATCTGCATATTTATTTAAAATACATTTAATTTAATGCTAATACATCTGTCTGTATATTTATCCAAAAAAAAAATCTATATAATGCATCATATAATACAAAGACTTTTTAAGTGTGGCTTAAATGTCCAAATATTTGGGGGGGGGCTACTGTACAGATAGCATGACTGATAGGAGTCATCATATTTTTCACAGCATGTAGAATCATATCAGAGTAAACTGTAATCATTTTGCTCACCATAGTCTCCATGCCTGTCTTAGGAACATAACATTTGACAGAAGCATCCTGGCTGTGTTCGAATGTCCAGGGAGGGACTTCCTGGAAGTAACAATCCAAAATAGAGCGCTCTGTGCCAGTGCACTGCACTGAGTTCATGTGGATCGGCCCCGTCCCTGTAAAACAAACAGTAAATGTCTTCACAAGGCTTCACAAGTGAAAAGTCTCAAATATAAAACAAAATAACAAACACTCAGCCTGTTTGAGTACTTTCAGCCACAGAGAACACTAGATACTTTCTAACCGACCCTTTCCTAAACATTCCCTTAAAAAAAAAACGCTGCTCACCATTTTTGCAGACTAAATCTTGTTCTTTACTGATGTAAATCTATAGAGGATCTGTCTGTTTCCACTCCATAACTCAATCACATTACTGTGTAATTTAATAATTTATCATTATGGAACATTCTAAATGATATAACACTCAAAACTGTTATTGGGGCGGTACCTTTCAAATGGTACTAATATGTATACTTCAGGTGCTAAGGTCCTAATATGTAGTGCTGGTTATATTACTTACAAATTGTAGTCCATTACTGATTACAAATTACATGACATAAATTATAGCTTGTATTGTCTATTGTCTATTGGATTACACACATTAGGCAATGTATTCAGACTACTTTTTGATTACTTTTAGATTCATTTTGACCTAAAATATATTCCTTTCTCTGTTATCAACACTGTGAAGTGTATTAAACATTACATTATGCCAGGGTTTCCCAAACTGGGGTTTATGAATGAACTACAGGGGGTTTACAGTGAGATGATGAAAAGCTAGAAGTCTTTCCAAATGTATAAAAGCAGAAGAATTTTAGAAAAGAAAATTTAAGAGAGAGAGAAGAATTAGGGCAAATCAAATTATGAATAATTTACTGCTATTGTGTGAATTATATGTAATAACGTAATCTATAAAAAAAAAAGTAACTGTAATCTGAGTATTCATACAAATTAAGCATGTATATGTAATATAATCTAATTACAAGTATTAATTTTTGGAATCTGATTACATAATTCATATTACATGTAATCAGTTATGACCCAGCACTCCTAATATACTAAAATATTGAAATGTACCATTTAGGGGTTAATGTGTTCCAAAGATGTACCTTTTAGCTTTTGTTTCTTCACCTCAGTGACTGCTCTCTTTTTTTTCTGAGAGTTTAGTGTTAAAGCAGAATTCCTCATCATTCACCAGAAGGGCACACATGAGTCTGATCAGATTCAGAGGTGTGCGTTTATTTTGTGAAATCATTATGATCACATTCTTGAAGTTCTATGGATATAAAAGAGCTTGACTGCATATCAGATGTCACAGTTCATTTCCATCTTGTTTACTGTGATATAAAAACATTGGTCGTTTTAGCCTGAGGAGGCCGCTAAATCAGAGCCTAACGTGAGCATTGTGCTAAAACTTCAGATTTGAATCTCACAAGAATGTGAAATCCACTACACTGCATAAATATACCACAGCAACATTAGTATGAGAGTAATTATATAGTTTTTCCCCATCTCAGAAAAACATGCTGGGGAAATTCTGGGTAAATGAAACAGAAAGCTACATGAACTGCTGTGGAAAAACAGCGGTTATGTGCTACTGCACTAAGTTCAAAAAGTCCTATTTCTACCAAAGCAAAGAAATCATGACCAGCTGTTTAGTTTTGAAACAAAAATGACAAACCCCAAAAGTAAACACAGCACCCTATTCGGCCTCGCTTCAGGGAAGCAAATTGCTAGAGATAAAACCCTGAGGGTTAGTATTGAAATGTTCCATCAAAGAGAATATTACATATAATCTAGGATGTAATCAAAGATAAGGGGTCGAACATGAAAGACGGTCTAATCAGATTCAATGATCTATGCTAAGCTACAGCTAAAAGTGCTACCGCCAGACCCGGAGATCGGCTAAATGGATTCGAAAACGGTAAAACTCAACTGTTTAACTCTAGGGGAGTTGGAAAATGAGCCTATTTTCAAAAACAGTGGAGTGTTCCTTTAAGACTCACTGAAAGAAAAAAAAACATTATAAATGTTAGTGTTTACTGTCATATTTTTATAGTGCTTACTGTCACTTTTGATCAACTAATGCATTTTAGCTGAAAAAAAATCAAACTTAAATATAAATCTCAGTATAAATAAAAAACAGCGTATGCTCAAAAAGGCAAGTAAATAACAGAAAAATGGAAGCAAAGACTAAGTAGTCCAGAAGTGGCTGAGGGAAAGGGAGTGGTTCTGTGACCGACTGCAGTGAACAGTTTCACTAGAGTGTGGTTTACGGAAAATTGCCATTTTTTTCTCCCTAAAATAAAACAACATATATATTCCGCATTAATGGTGTTTTCTTTTCATGAGATGACTATAATCCCTATTTTAGGAGCAGATTAAGTTGCTATATAAGAAATATTTCTCTCAGCTAAGTGCAATGTCAGCATCAGTTCGAAGCCAGAGGAAAAAAAACTCAGTGTGTATTGCATACAAAAATAAAGTTTATATGCTTATACGTTTTGCCTGCAAAGTGTGAATGTGACTTGAAATTCCTCACCTAAAGTGTCTAACTGAAGTAAAAACGGCTGATACAGCATTCAAACAAATCTCAAGACATGAAATCATCTTGGAACTTCAGGAAAGATAGGTTTACTTTCATCTTACTGGGAGGTAAGGCATCAGAACATCTCAACAGAATGCACTGCTTCATGCTGAACCATGCTGAAGGCTTTAAAAGATCTACTTTATCATGTACAGTTCATGCTAACTCTATGATCAAACTGGATAAAACCATTTTTGGGGAAAAAAATCCACTGAGAGAATCTGCTCCACAATACAGTCACAATGACAATCCATCTTCTAGTTTGTTTCCACCACTAAGCACATTAAAGGGATAGTTCATGATCCATAATTGAGAGTAAATAATGACAGAATTGTCAAATATTTTCAAAACTGTATGACTTTTTTTCTTCTGTGGAACATAAAATGAGATATTTTGTAATTGAGAGTAAATAATGACAGAATTGTCAAATATTTTCAAAACCGTATGACTTTTTTTCTTCTGTGGAACATAAAATGAGATATTTTGAAAAAAAAAATATTTTAAATGAAAGTCCATTGGTGTCCATATTGTTTGAACCCCAACTTTCTTCAAAATATCTTCTTTTATGTTCCACAGAAGAAAGAAAGAAGGTTTGGAATGACATGAGGTTTCAGTTTTGGATGAACTATCACTTTATATTATATTAAATGTCTGGAAAATCAGGCAGTGCAATGAACACTGTACCAACACCATTATTCAGGATAATTTCTAAATGTGGTTACCACAGTCTGGTGCATGTAACCCATCTCAACAGATTTCCTATTTTTACCGCCTGTCCCAAACAGTCCAGCTCTGTTCTGTCATTGAAACGCTAATTTGTGTCTCTCTTCACTCACTATATGTTTTTGTGGCCTCGGCTGCACTAGGAAAATTATACACATCAATAAATACGCCTAAAGACCTCAACGCTACGGACGTACAGAAATCATAAGCTTTGATCTCTATTCCTGCTACTTCTACATCCAAATGGCTGAATTCAAAAATCAGCAAGTGGAGTCACGCTTATGTCCTACGTCATCGGCTGGAACGCCACTTTCTCGTGAACGCGTATATGACAGTTAGCGGAAGCTAGAGATTACAGTTTATAAAGTTTTAAATATGGATATTTTTCTTGCTTCAGAAGACCTTTATTAACCCCCCGGAGCTGTGTGGAGCACTTTTTACCATGGATAGATGCATGTTTTTGTGCTTCAAAATTTCGACACCCATTCACTGCCATTATAAGTTCGGAAGAGCCAGGACATTTTTTTTTTATTAACTCTGATTATATTCGTCTGAAAGAAGAAAGTCATATACACCTAGGATGGCTTGAGGGTGAGTAAATCATGGGGTAATTTTCATTTTTGGGTGTACTATCCCTTTAAAAGTTGTTCAAACTAACACGTACTCTGGTTGCTTTAAACTGAATTTTAAAAGTGTAATTTCTAATAAAATTATCAGCCAACAAGCAAGTAACACATCAAAGCCTGTTTGCATTTACAATATTTGACACTTGATGAATGTTAAATTGAGACCTTGACTGGATTATTGAATGCGTCAACCTTACGCAGGTTCGTTTCAAGTGTCTGGACTCTCATATGGGTCACTACTGGTGTAATAAAGCTTATATTTCAAAATAACAGACCCCTAAAATCATCATCCATAAATCAACATTTCATTCTTTCACTTCTTTGAACGGTGGCACCTGATAAAACATCATCTATGAGTCAAACCTCTTTTCACTTTCTTTCTTTAAACAACATTGCAGCTCTGTTTCTCATCAAAGTGATATTGGGAAGTCTTCAATAAATAGCTACTGTCATCACTTCTCTTTGGCAGAGCAATTATCCCATCTTGTCAGAGTGGACCGATGCCTCTTGGAATACAGATCACCAGTGTGCTTTGTCTCACTCAGCCAAAGTAAACTCGCATGCAGTGTGGATCTGAGCCACTGAAAGTTCAGGGAAATCTCCTTGGTTTAAAGCATCATCACTGACTTTGAATTCATGTTTTGCACCTGTCCTGAAGAGTGTGATATCGCATAATGTAAAACATAATCTCTGACTGCTTTCATATTCAGCTGCAGACAGGCGTATCCCACAGATGAGCAGAGCTTACAAATTAAACTCAGACTCAGACTACTGTGGAATCATGTGGCAGACTCAGTATGATCATAATCATGTTCGTAGTTCTGAATCACCTTCTTCCTATAAACACCATATTGACTCAAAGCAGATTAAAGGAACAGGTAATCAAAAAATGACAATTCTATATTTTACTTGCCCTCATGTTGATCCTACTGGGATCCTTCAAGCTTAAACTAATTCTCACCTTGACCCATGTATGCTCCGGAAAGAGCCTCTTTGGCAGTGCCGAAGCCCAGCTCTCTGCACACCACACTGGCTGAGATCCGGTCCCATCGGTGGTCAACCACAGTTCCCCACTTTCCCTCACGGAGAACCTCAACTCTTCCTTCTCCCAGACGTGGTCCGGCCTTCAGACGCACTGACAGCTATGAGAGGAGAAAAAAGACTGACAAGGTTACTTTCAAGAAATCATATTTTTCCATCTCAGGCCCAAAGCACCAGGGTTATAACCACAACAGACATTTGGGGAGCACCAGTGAGGTGCATGTCTTCCCCAATCTTCAGATTAGTGGTCAACAAATATGTTTTTATGTTTAATAGGTTGATTCTAATGTAATATTAGCCCGAACCCTTAATATGTGGTTACAGCTTTGCAAAATACTAAGCCTACATTAGTTTAACCCCATAACAGTGTTTTTTTATTTTAATATATTTTAAAATGTAATTTAATAATGTGGAAAAGCTGAATTTTCAGCATTATTACTCTAGTCTTCAGTGTCACATGATCCTTCGGAAATCATGCTAAGGTGCTGATTTGGTGCCCATGAAACATTTCTTAATATTGTCATCAATGTTGAACTTTGTGGAAACCATGATACATTTTTTCAAGATTATTTGATGAATATAAACTTTAAAAGAGCAGCATTTATTTGAAACAGAAATCTTTTGTAACAATTTAAAAGTCTTTACTGTCCCTTTAGATCAATTTAATGCACCCTTGCTGAATAAAAGTATTAGAGATAGTGTCTATGCCAGTTCTGTTACATTCAAAACATCAGGGATGAACATTATAGGGTTTGAAGATCAGTGCAAAAAGGCAAAAATCTTTGTGCCTCACCATATTATTTATAGTTTATACTGGCATGTTTTGTGCCAAGAACATTATATTTTCTTTAACGCTTTTTTGAAAGCATGATATTTTAATTCCAATAACAGCATAATGAGGGTCAAATTTTATTATGGTAATTATATTGTTTTTTAGTGTTTTCTTATTCTATTTTTTTAAGTTATCTATTCAGTATTACCCATTAAAATGTAATGATGATGATTGGGGACAAATTTGTTATTCTGATAAAATACAAACATTTAAAAATATATATAAAATATTATACACCAAGCAGTCAAATTCACCCTTACGTCAGTTCATTGCATACTAAATGGTCAAATCCACCCTTAATAATAGTCAGTCAATTCATCCAAAAATAACCAAATGTTTTTAGGATTACCTCTGCAGGGTGAGGTGCTTGGGGTCTGCCAGAGAACATACGAGCAAACTGTGGTCCTGGGACACAGCGGGCCACTGCATGGCGTCCGTTCTTACAGGGGGCGGGGCTTCGAGGGATTGACAGCTGGGTTTGGCACTCCGCCAGGCTGGGCTCTGTGCCCAAACAATGTACTTTCTCAACCCAGAATCCCTTCTTCTTGGTCATCTGACTCAATCTAGGAGACATTATAGGTCACAAGAGCAATACTACATTAAGAGTTAAATTAAGAGTACAAGAAGATGTTCTGATGGATGGTAAAGAAAAATGTTTTAGTATGCATGTAGATATTTGCCAAAGAAGAGTCAACTGAAATCACCTGGTTGTTGAATCCTTGACTTTCTTATCCCATATTTTTCTGTAAATTAAAAGAAAGAAAATTTTAAAAGTTGAAATAAGCTGGGAAAAAATGTTCAATTTATGGTGCTGTTCCCCCAGACTAACCAGCAAAAATAGCAATATTACACTGGCAATAAAACAATATAAATTTACAGAAAGCCTTAGGCCACGTGAGGTTTTGTCATTAGCAGGCAATTACAGTAAAAACTCACTGTGCCAGATCTTCATTTACATTTGTGTCTTTATTTAAGAAAATGCAACAATCAGCACTCCAAAGTTTCATTCATTTACATAGCTGTTATATAATAATAAAATGTATGGCCCACAGACTTCAAAAGAACTCACACATATGTTTTAACTTAATCTACCACTAAACTGGCTTTCAAAGATGTACATTCTATAAACAGATATTTCCACTGGCATATTGGCATTCCAGAACGGCACAGCAAGACTTCCCAAAAAACTAACTGAGACAAACTTATACTCAAAATAACAGAGAGACAGAGAAAGAGAGATCCACCCAAGAACACCTACCCTCAATAATGCACCTGTCATCACAGTGACACATGGTATCAGGAAGAGCCAGGACATTTTTTTTTTTATTAACTCTGATTATATTCGTCTGAAAGAAGAAAGTCATATACACCTAGGATGGCTTGAGGGTGAGTAAATCATGGGGTAATTTTCATTTTTGGGTGTACTATCCCTTTAAAAGTTGTTCAAACTAACACGTACTCTGGTTGCTTTAAACTGAATTTTAAAAGTGTAATTTCTAATAAAATTATCAGCCAACAAGCAAGTAACACATCAAAGCCTGTTTGCATTTACAATATTTGACACTTGATGAATGTTAAATTGAGACCTTGACTGGATTATTGAATGCGTCAACCTTACGCAGGTTCATTTCAAGTGTCTGGACTCTCATATGGGTCACTACTGGTGTAATAAAGCTTATATTTCAAAATAACAGACCCCTAAAATCATCATCCATAAATCAACATTTCATTCTTTCACTTCTTTGAACGGTGGCACCTGATAAAACATCATCTATGAGTCAAACCTCTTTTCACTTTCTTTCTTTAAACAACATTGCAGCTCTGTTTCTCATCAAAGTGATATTGGGAAGTCTTCAATAAATAGCTACTGTCATCACTTCTCTTTGGCAGAGCAATTATCCCATCTTGTCAGAGTGGACCGATGCCTCTTGGAATACAGATCACCAGTGTGCTTTGTCTCACTCAGCCAAAGTAAACTCGCATGCAGTGTGGATCTGAGCCACTGAAAGTTCAGGGAAATCTCCTTGGTTTAAAGCATCATCACTGACTTTGAATTCATGTTTTGCACCTGTCCTGAAGAGTGTGATATCGCATAATGTAAAACATAATCTCTGACTGCTTTCATATTCAGCTGCAGACAGGCGTATCCCACAGATGAGCAGAGCTTACAAATTAAACTCAGACTCAGACTACTGTGGAATCATATGGCAGACTCAGTATGATCATAATCATGTTCGTAGTTCTGAATCACCTTCTTCCTATAAACACCATATTGACTCAAAGCAGATTAAAGGAACAGGTAATCAAAAAATGACAATTCTATATTTTACTTGCCCTCATGTTGATCCTACTGGGATCCTTCAAGCTTAAACTAATTCTCACCTTGACCCATGTATGCTCCGGAAAGAGCCTCTTTGGCAGTGCCGAAGCCCAGCTCTCTGCACACCACACTGGCTGAGATCCGGTCCCATCGGTGGTCAACCACAGTTCCCCACTTTCCCTCACGGAGAACCTCAACTCTTCCTTCTCCCAGACGTGGTCCGGCCTTCAGACGCACTGACAGCTATGAGAGGAGAAAAAAGACTGACAAGGTTACTTTCAAGAAATCATATTTTTCCATCTCAGGCCCAAAGCACCAGGGTTATAACCACAACAGACATTTGGGGAGCACCAGTGAGGTGCATGTCTTCCCCAATCTTCAGATTAGTGGTCAACAAATATGTTTTTATGTTTAATAGGTTGATTCTAATGTAATATTAGCCCGAACCCTTAATATGTGGTTACAGCTTTGCAAAATACTAAGCCTACATTAGTTTAACCCCATAACAGTGTTTTTTATTTTAATATATTTTAAAATGTAATTTAATAATGTGGAAAAGCTGAATTTTCAGCATTATTACTCTAGTCTTCAGTGTCACATGATCCTTCGGAAATCATGCTAAGGTGCTGATTTGGTGCCCATGAAACATTTCTTAATATTGTCATCAATGTTGAACTTTGTGGAAACCATGATACATTTTTTCAAGATTATTTGATGAATATAAACTTTAAAAGAGCAGCATTTATTTGAAACAGAAATCTTTTGTAACAATTTAAAAGTCTTTACTGTCCCTTTAGATCAATTTAATGCACCCTTGCTGAATAAAAGTATTAGAGATAGTGTCTATGCCAGTTCTGTTACATTCAAAACATCAGGGATGAACATTATAGGGTTTGAAGATCAGTGCAAAAAGGCAAAAATCTTTGTGCCTCACCATATTATTTATAGTTTATACTGGCATGTTTTGTGCCAAGAACATTATATTTTCTTTAACGCTTTTTTGAAAGCATGATATTTTAATTCCAATAACAGCATAATGAGGGTCAAATTTTATTATGGTAATTATATTGTTTTTTAGTGTTTTCTTATTCTATTTTTTTAAGTTATCTATTCAGTATTACCCATTAAAATGTAATGATGATGATTGGGGACAAATTTGTTATTCTGATAAAATACAAACATTTAAAAATATATATAAAATATTATACACCAAGCAGTCAAATTCACCCTTACGTCAGTTCATTGCATACTAAATGGTCAAATCCACCCTTAATAATAGTCAGTCAATTCATCCAAAAATAACCAAATGTTTTTAGGATTACCTCTGCAGGGTGAGGTGCTTGGGGTCTGCCAGAGAACATACGAGCAAACTGTGGTCCTGGGACACAGCGGGCCACTGCATGGCGTCCGTTCTTACAGGGGGTGGGGCTTCGAGGGATTGACAGCTGGGTTTGGCACTCCGCCAGGCTGGGCTCTGTGCCCAAACAATGTACTTTCTCAACCCAGAATCCCTTCTTCTTGGTCATCTGACTCAATCTAGGAGACATTATAGGTCACAAGAGCAATACTACATTAAGAGTTAAATTAAGAGTACAAGAAGATGTTCTGATGGATGGTAAAGAAAAATGTTTTAGTATGCATGTAGATATTTGCCAAAGAAGAGTCAACTGAAATCACCTGGTTGTTGAATCCTTGACTTTCTTATCCCATATTTTTCTGTAAATTAAAAGAAAGAAAATTTTAAAAGTTGAAATAAGCTGGGAAAAAATGTTCAATTTATGGTGCTGTTCCCCCAGACTAACCAGCAAAAATAGCAATATTACACTGGCAATAAAACAATATAAATTTACAGAAAGCCATAGGCCACGTGAGGTTTTGTCATTAGCAGGCAATTACAGTAAAAACTCACTGTGCCAGATCTTCATTTACATTTGTGTCTTTATTTAAGAAAATGCAACAATCAGCACTCCAAAGTTTCATTCATTTACATAGCTGTTATATAATAATAAAATGTATGGCCCACAGACTTCAAAAGAACTCACACATATGTTTTAACTTAATCTACCACTAAACTGGCTTTCAAAGATGTACATTCTATAAACAGATATTTCCACTGGCATATTGGCATTCCAGAACGGCACAGCAAGACTTCCCAAAAAACTAACTGAGACAAACTTATACTCAAAATAACAGAGAGACAGAGAAAGAGAGATCCACCCAAGAACACCTACCCTCAATAATGCACCTGTCATCACAGTGACACATGGTATCATTACTGTCATCATCACCGTCTGTCCAACTAAATGTGGTAGTTATGGAAGATTTGGCCTGGTAACCCAATGGATGTGTGTTTAATACACTCTGATTTTGCTGAATCTGTTTTTCTGACGGCACTTACAAAATAGTTTATCAAATGTCTACTTAAATGGACTTTCAAAATAGGAAACTTTCGAAATATTCTCCTGATGGAGCCGCTTTAACAATGAATTTCAAATGAGAATATCAGTCAACAGAAAAGAAACCAAATTCAAATGCTCTCCAGTTTAATGACCCCATAAAATATTTTGGATGTTTCTTGAAATGGCCAGTTTTGAGCACTTCAGTTTGGAACGACCCTTCAATATGGCGCCCATGATTGTTTTCACTCCGAAGTGCCCTTCGGAGGGCGATATATCCCATTTGGAACGCACCGGGTGAAACAGAGCTTTTCGAAACTCTGAATCAGTTAACCATTGCGTTGATTCACTGTTTTGAAGCTCTCCAATCGGATCGCGCATCACGAATCATTTGATTTGGTTCGGAGCGGGTTTGTGAATCATTTGATTTAGATCAGAATTTTGCGTATCGCGAATCATTTGATTCAGATCGGGACTTGCGTATCCCAAATCTTTTTTCTTATTTCTTTTTTAACAGTACAAACCATCAAACCTTTAAGACAGCACAGTTATAAAAACTAAACAAAAACAAAAAAAAGAAAGTATACACAAATACAAATCCCTTAAGAAAATTAACCATGGTTTTATTATAGTAAAAGTGTAGTGGGCCTAACCATGTTTTACTACAAATACCATGGTTAAACTATGGTTAGTGTAGCAAAACCATGGTTAATTTGTGGTTGCCATGGTTTAACTATAGGCTAACAATGTGTGTGTGTGTGTGTGTTGTTGTTGTTTTGTTTTGTTTTTAGAGCCAGATTTTTGTTTGTGTTATGTGAAATTTAGCTAGATAAATAATTATAACTAGTTATGATTAATTATTCATATTTCCCCATAAATGAGCTGATTCGTTACACAGGAAACACTCACATTCCCTTTTTGAGTAGTCAAACAAACCAAAGAATGGTCACTTCCAAAATGAGATTGGATGAACATTTTAAAAAATCTCACCAAAAAATCTTCTCTGTGTGGGTACATTGGCAAACAAGTGAATGACATCTTCATCAGAAGAATGACAAAAACAGCAACTCACTTTAATGTCCAAATATAATATTTTTTTGTGAAATTTGGAGTAACTCATTAATCTGTTGTTTGACATCTTCCTTTAGTAGGGACACTATGACATGTCCCAACCAATATCCAGCAACTACTAAATTGTCTCTAGCAATACTTTTGATCAAACAATTAAATGTCTGTTGTCTGCCGTTATGTCCCCATGCCAAAATCAAACCTACACCCTTGCTTAAAGTTATTATTAATGCCAATACATAAACAAAAAAATGTATTTGATATATAGAATAAGTTTATTTAATTATTTTTATTCTTAATTTATAAATCAAGTTGCACATTTATATATCAAATGTGCCACTCTGAAAGTGAAGAGATACTTTAGACAATAACAGTCTGTTTTTTCATTTGTTCTTACAGTTGCTGGCACTGAAATACCCACCTGCTCATGTAATTAGTCCAAGAGTTCCACCCTTGGTTTACTGCTGAACCAAGAAAACTTAATGATAGAGAGCGATGGTCTGTTTGGAGACAACAATCATGCCACTGTTTTAAGCATTAGTCTATACACATACACACACAAGTCTTTCTCTCTCAGTACATCTTACGAAACATGCTGTTTAAGCATTTATTAAGCAATAGGGCACTCTAATCTGCGATAAAGTTATTTTATATG
>NW_015656019.1:1132821-1139793 GCF_001515625.1 Sinocyclocheilus rhinocerous | reverse complement strand
AAAAAAAAAGAGTCTTCTTACAGTTTTATTTAATAGTTATGGACTTGAGACAACAGTGTCAGTAAAAAGTATGCTTGAGATTCTGAGACTCATGATAAGTGAAAAACACAAAGATAATTTTGGTTAATTTTTTGCAAAATTCTGTAAAAAGTATGAAAATCTAGGATACATAAATAGTCTTAGCAATTATTTAGTGTTTTGTTGCTGATCATATATTTGGCCTTCGCCTTTGATCAGAAGAAAAATTATTTTGTCTCACCCTGTACAATATATGAGATATAATACAATACAAATCATGCAAATAATGAAAAATCTCTTACACTACTCCACTGAATGCCAGTGCCCTAAACTTGAGCATATTTAGCTGATTATGGTGTTTGACCCCTAAATGTGATACTCAGAGTAAAAATACAAAGTTTAAAGCCTGCCATTAAATGACACTGAGCCAAATATCACAATACAAACAGAAGGTGATTTTTCTTTCTGTGCACAGTCTGACTGGGGCACTACTTTAGACTGAAAGGACAGAATCAGACTCGTTAAAATATTGTTTTTCATTTCTTTAGATGCTCATCTAAGGATCTCTGAGGCTGAACTGTGGCTTAAGTCTTTCAATTTCCTCAATTGACACAGACAGAGTATGTCCTGCTGACACAGCAGCCAAAAGCCGCAGCTATAATTGTCTTTCCCTTACTCGCCAGAAACGTGGAAATCTTCTGAGTGGCCCAACATTTAATTACAGCATCTTCAGCGGAGGATCCAGAAGAGGCAGTGTCAGGGCGGGCCGGCTCGCGATCCCTGAGTGATCGCTACTGAGTTTTATTTTATTTCTTTACTTTTTATAAACTTTCAACAGGCACTTTTATTTATTTTTATTAAAAAAATATTTACACTATATAAAAAAAAAGAGTCTTCTTACAGTTTTATTTAATAGTTATGGACTTGAGACAACAGTGTCAGTAAAAAGTATGCTTGAGATTCTGAGACTCATGATAAGTGAAAAACACAAAGATAATTTTGGTTAATTTTTTGCAAAATTCTGTAAAAAGTATGAAAATCTAGGATACATAAATAGTCTTAGCAATTATTTAGTGTTTTGTTGCTGATCATATATTTGGCCTTCGCCTTTGATCAGAAGAAAAATTATTTTGTCTCACCCTGTACAATATATGAGATATAATACAATACAAATCATGCAAATAATGAAAAATCTCTTACACTACTCCACTGAATGCCAGTGCCCTAAACTTGAACATATTTAGCTGATTATGGTGTTTGACCCCTAAATGTGATACTCAACAGAGGAAAAATACAAAGTTTAAAGCCTGCCATTAAATGACACTGAGCCAAATATCACAATACAAACAGAAGGTGATTTTTCTTTCTGTGCACAGTCTGACTGGGGCACTACTTTAGACTGAAAGGACAGAATCAGACTCGTTAAAATATTGTTTTTCATTTCTTTAGATGCTCATCTAAGGATCTCTGAGGCTGAACTGTGGCTTAAGTCTTTCAATTTCCTCAATTGACACAGACAGAGTATGTCCTGCTGACACAGCAGCCAAAAGCCGCAGCTATAATTGTCTTTCCCTTACTCGCCAGAAACGTGGAAATCTTCTGAGTGGCCCAACATTTAATTACAGCATCTTCACCGGAGGATCCAGAAGAGGCAGTGTTAGGGCGGGCCGGCTCACGATTCTCTGAGACACTGAGTGGGTGCGTGAGGGATCGCTACTGCCAAGTCTGGTGCTCTGTGGAGACTTAACAAAATGCACATACGACATGGTGAGGTCAGGTGCTGGGCATGCTCACAGACGAGAAGGAGGCAAATAGAGATTCCCTAGGATGTAAGTCACGAAAGCCACAGCTAGCTCTATAACCTCTAATTTAAGTTCAAACTGCATCTCCAAGTTGCTGTTTGCGGCATGTCTTTGAGTCATGCATAAACAAAAGCTCACGTAGGTGTTCCTGTGACCTCAAGATTAGGATTCTCAAAGAAAAGGGCACTAAGCCTAAAAAAAGATAGCATTAACCTGTCAACAGTCTTATCTGCTGGGTAAGAATTTTTTTAAGAGCACAAAAAAAGTGAAAATTGCTCAAGCATATTTATCAGGACATAACATTCTGCTACAGCAGACACAGATCATTGAGGAATCATCAGCAGAAAGCATGTACAACACTTACAATGCCCCAGCACAAACCTGCGACATAATACCCATAAGACCCATAAGATTAAGGTGGTGCTTTTTATAATGAGCACATGCCAGCATGGCCAAAGCCCATTCAGACGATGGGAATGAAATAGTTGTGCTGTGAGTGTGGTTACTCAAAAAATGCCTCTGAACCACAGCGGCCTCCTATAAGAGAATTAAAAAGTGAGGCAACAATGAAAAGGAAATAACAAAAGGAAAGAGAAAAGCAGGTAGTAAGCCTATTACTACCTCAATTAGGCAACCTATTTTAAACCAAATTGTTAACTAACACAAGAGAACCTGCTCAGGGCTGGTTTCATGTTCATGAAATAAAAATGTGCTACAGACAGTCAGGTATTGTAGGTAGATAGGTAGACAGATAGACAGATCAGTAAAGTGAAAAAGTGAAAGTGACGTGGCATGTGGCCAAGTATGGTGACCCATACTTGGAATTAGTGCTCTGCATTTATCCCATCCAAAGTGCACACATACAGCAGTGAACACACACACCGTGAACACACACCCGGAGCAGTGGGCAGCCATTTATGCTGCGGCGCCCGGGGAGCAGTTGGGGGTTCGGTGCCTTGCTCAAGGGCACCTCAGTCGTGGTATTGAAGGTGGGAGAGAGTGCTGTACATTCACTCCCCCCACCTACAATCCCTGCCGGTACGAGACTCGAACCCGCAACCTTTGGGTTACGAGTCCGACTCTCTAACCATTAGGCCACGACTTCCCCAAAGTAGGTAGGTAGGTAGGTAGGTAGGTAAGTAGATAGAAATAAACAGAGGTAGGTAAGTAGGAAAATAGATATGTGATAAGATATAGATATAGATAATTAGCTTGTAGCAAGGTAGAAGGTAAAACTAGCTAGCAGGCAGACAGATGCATAAGCAAACATATGTAAGCAGGTAATAGGTAGGCAAGTAGGTAAATGAGCAGACAGATAGTTAACTAAGTAGGTGGGTAGGTAGATAAGTAGGTTTGTAAATGGTAGGTAGTATAAGAAAAAAATAAGTAAGGGTTTCTCCTAGATTCTGTAGATAGGCTGGTAAGGGAGGCAGATTATTAGATATTTAGGCAAAAAAAAAAATTTTAATAAAAGGGCAGGTTGGTAGGTAGGTAAAGGTAAAGTTAAAACGATATGCAGGTGGGTAGGTAGGTAAGTGGAAAGGTAAAAAAGCAGGTAGATAGGTAGGTAGCTAACTAAGTGGGTACATACAGTAAGCATAATGGTAAAAAGATAGGTAGCTAGGTAGAAAGAGAGGTAGATCCTGTAGTTAGATAGGTAACTAGGTAGGGCTGATTGTTAGATTAGTTAGGTAGGTAAAAAGATAGGCAGGTACAGGTGCCTTTTGTCTAAAGACAATTTTCTACCCCATTGGGGACAGATAATAAAGCTTTTGAATTGAATTGAATTCATTCATTCATTTATTCATTCATTCATTATTAAACTTGTTTTGTTCTTATAAAATTTAAGTTAGTGGTTGACCAATATGCTTCCAAGGCCGATATTTGGTCGACCATGCAATTGGCAAGTATATATATATATATATATATATATATATGGATAGGTAAGTAGGTACATGGATTGTTAGATAAGTAGTTAGGTAGGTAAAAAGATAGGTAGGTACAGGTAAGTAGAAACAAAAAGATAGGTAGGTGGATAAGTAAGTGGAAAGATAAAAAATAGACAGATAGGTAGTTAACTAAGTATGTTGGTGGGTAGATAAATAGGATGGTAAAAAGATAGGCAGATAGGTATGAGGGGAAGAAAAAAACAAGGCAGATTCTGGGTAGGTACTGTAAGTGGGCACTAGTTAGGTAGGATGGTAGGTATAGGTAGGTAAAATGAATGGTAGAAAGGTAGGACAGGGAAGAAAATAGGCAGGTAGGTAGATATTGTATATGTGTAGGTAGGTGTATAGGTGAATAAGTAGGTAGGTAAAAAGAAATGGTAGGTAGGTAGATGGGTCAATACTGTACATAGGTAGGTAAAGATGACAAACATAAGCACAAAATTGCTCTAAGAAATTAACATTCCTAAAAAAGAGCAGGACTGGACCTTGTCATCTCTGATCCTGTATTTATGCTCTAGAATAGATTTATAAATACACATATCCTGTATCCTGTCTATGCAACACGGCAAGAAGAATCTGTAGGCATCAAGCTCCAGTAGGCTTGCATTCACATCACCATAACTGTTATGCACAAACCCATTACAAAGATAGAGCTCTGAAAGCACAGAACACAATCTGAATAAATGCCTTTTTAATAACAATAGCTAAAGTCCAGAAACTCCTAACAATAAATTGCTCTTTACATAATTAAAAGAGCTGACCAAGTGTCAGTACAGGTTGGTTGGAAACACTGTTCAGGGAAACATTCTGTGAGGAGGCAGGAGAAAGTCAAGGGTGGCAAGGTCAATAAAATCCTTAAACAAACCTGAAACTCTTCTTCCAACAACAGACACTTTAAAGGCTTTAAACTGATGTCCCTTTCCAATAACAATCAGAAGGGATATTAGACTTCTCACTTAGAGTTCTGAACAGACTGTTCATTTCAGGAACACCGAGGTCCAGATAGCATCAGTAGGTTTGAAAGATCTTTTAATCATTGGTTAAGTGTTTAGGTTTGTGAAAGGTGCCTGCATGGAGATAAGGAAAACAGATGTGCTATTCCAACCAAAAGAGGTGTTGAATCTTTTACTTTCCACTATATGCAGAGACAAACATCTTCCAGTGCTTAGACATGAACTTTGTCTAGAATATCATCATCACTACACCCTGTGTGGTCCAACAAACATAGCAAATCCAAAACAGAAAGAAAAATAAAAAATATATAGACAGGATTCTGAAGGATCATGTGACACTGAAGTCTGGAGTAAATGTCTGCTGAAAATTAAACTTTGCCATCACAGGAATAAATTACATTTAAAAAAATGTTAAAATAGAAAACAGCTATTTTAAATTGCAATAATATTTCACAATATCGCTGTTTTTACTATGTTTTTTTATCAAATAAATATAGCTTTAGTAAGCATAAGAGACTTTGAGCATGTTCTTTCAAAAATATTTTAAAAAATCTTAAAAATCCAAAATTTTTTAACAGTAGCTTCATGTGACACTGAAGTCTGGAGTAAATGTCTGCTGAAAATTAAACTTTGCCATCACAGGAATAAATTACATTTAAAAAAATGTTAAAATAGAAAACAGCTATTTTAAATTGCAATAATATTTCACAATATCGCTGTTTTTACTATGTTTTTTTATCAAATAAATATAGCTTTAGTAAGCATAAGAGACTTTGAGCATGTTCTTTCAAAAATATTTTTAAAAATCTTAAAAATCCAAATTTTTTTAACAGTAGCATTTAACCCACATATACCTGTATTTAACCTTATATAAACAGCATGTAAAAATAAAACTGTAGCTGGTTGCTACTGTTCTGCTACATGCCAGCCAGACAGTCGTTTCCTGTCCAAGTGGGCAGTTTTTGGCCAGAATCAGCTGCAGTCTGGACTGGATTTTATGTTGTTAGTTAAAACTCTGGGAGGCCCTGTACTAACACAATGAAATTAAACAAAACTGACATCAGCCAATAACAGTGAATTTGTGTAAAATGTAGGTTTTAATATAATACTAATTCTCTCCAAAACCTCAGAGACTAATGCCAGTGCTCATGTTGTATTTTTCATTAGAAGCATAGGACTCACTTGTAGGTGTTCATGTTGGGCTGCTCCGCATCAGGAAAGCCAAGCATCCCACACACAACTCTGCTGCTGTTCAGACTCCAACCTTTATCACACACCTGTCTCCATCTCCCAGCATGCTTTACTTCCACCACACCCTGCGTAACAAGGGCACGCTTCTTTGTAACCATCAAGATCGGCTTGAGACGGACTTCTTCGATCCTCACCCTACTGGCAGACTAGAGGAAGGTTGAAAACATTTTCTCATGAGCATAACCTGTGGTTGGAATTGTTCACCCAAAAATGAAAAAATCTGCCATTGTTTAGTACACAGTAGAAAGACATTTTTTATGAATCTAAATTTAAAGAAAATGTAGATGAGATGTATTATGTATGTATTAAAAGAATTTCAGCTCTACTGCAATCTCTGTTTACCGGATTATGAAACTGCTGTCTGGAGAATTGATCCCATCTGGTATGATCCTGGGAATGTCCATTGCCCTGTCTGAGATGTGCAGGTGAACTGGAGTAAATGTCCTGCCAACGGTTCGAGGTGACTGAGTTTGGTCTGAGAGCGATGGTGTGCCCTCTTCTGGTGACTCCAGGATGCACTTGGTCTAGCCTTCTCTCTGGACTACAGACCACTCCGAGATCCTCAGTGTGTTTGCAGTCATGAACACCCCACCCGTTCGACTTGCAGTCTTTCAGAGTTTTCTCCGTTCCTTCACACCTCACATTATCCATCCAAATAGGGCCTGTGACGGATGTTACAGGTTACAAAAGCAGTGGAACAATAAAAACATCAGTTATGGGTCTTAAAGGGATAGTTCACCCCAAAAATGAAAATTCTGTCATCATTTACTCACTCTTGTGTCGTTCCAAATCTCAATGACTTTCAGACTGATCAGGTTCTTGAGTTGTATAAAGCAACTGTTCACCCCAAAATTCACTTTTTTCACTCTCAGGCCATGCAAGTTGTAGATGTGTCTGCTTATTTATTGGAACATATTTTAAGAAATTAAGCATTATATCACTTGCTCCCCAATGGATCCTCTGCAGTGAATGGGTGCCGTCAGAATGAGAGTCCAAACA
>NW_015656019.1:1128862-1132648 GCF_001515625.1 Sinocyclocheilus rhinocerous | reverse complement strand
ATGATGGGATATGTAGTCCGGGATGATATGCAACCGTTTGTGTAGTGCGAGAGTCAATGTAATGGAAAGGGTGACCTCTGATGGTAAGCAGACGGAAGTTCATGGACCGGATTCATGACAGTTTTCACTTGTATACAGCATGTGATTAGTCTATATTTATATCCTGATTTAGACAAGATGACAAGATTTTTCACTATAGAGAAAGCAATATTATGGATAGAGGACTTACATTTTTGTCTGAAGCAATGGTTTGAAGTTAACATCTTAATGATCGATTTGTTTATTACAAACATGCAGCTTTTCACTTCACAAGATGTTAATTGATGGACTGGAGTCATGTGGATTATTGTGATGTTTTTAGCAGCTGTTTGGACACATTCACTGATCCATTGGTGAGCAAGTGATGTAATGCTAAATTTCTCCAAATCTTGGATGACCTGAGGGTGAACTATTCTTTTAAAAATTCGAGGAGAAGATCAATGACTTACAGTTTGGTCTGTTCATCACATACAGTAAAGTTATTGAACGGGTTTGGAAGACTTGGAAAACAGCACACATGTTACATTGATCAATTTTATAATACTTTTATGGTACTTTAGTTTCATTTTTTAAGTTTAAAATATTCAGTCTCAAATCACTGTAATTGAATTTTAAAAAAACAGCAATCAGTATTAAAACGTTTGTGTTCTACTACACGACATGAGGATGAGTAAATAATGACAGAATTTTTGGATGAGTTCTTACTTTGAACAAGCCACTAAAAATAGCTCCATAAATGTCATAAAAGCACATTTTTTAAGGAATGGTACATAATGCAAAAGGTATAAAGCTGAAGTCTGCAGACTTCATGTGCACAATACAAGTTAATATGGGACAGAAGCATCACCATCAAAAGCATTACAAAAAAGCTCTGGTGAAGCTGTCTCAAGGGTTTGTTATAGTTTTAATGACAGTGTTGTCTTGCCAACTAAGTGTTATACATGCTTCGGGTTAGTGGCTGTCTTTATAGCTGCCTTAAAGTGAAATTACAGGGAGCGATTTAGGCGATGTAAAGAACAGTAGCTCTGTGCACTTGCACTAGTGAGAAACAGCTATTTAATACAGCCTTCATACACAATTGTGCTCAAGTCTTTCACATAATCCACAGTTAAATGTGAAAATAACAGAGATTAAAACTCTTAAACCTCAGCTATTCAGACAGCAACTCTTTAAAATACATAAAGGGACAGTTCACTAAAAAATTCGCTTTTGGCGCTCGATGGCCATTGGTTACCATTCATTTTCATTTATGGGAAAGAGCAGCACAGACATTCTGCTAAACATCTACCAAAGAAAGTAAGTCATACATGTTTGGAACAACATGAGTAAATAATGACAGAATGTTCATTTTTGGGTGATTCAGAAATCACAGTTTATGTATTTTAACAGACATTCACTCACCTTCTCCTTCTCCATACTTGGCACTGTGAGCCCATGTTATACCACTTTGGAAACCCAGTTCCCTGCAAACCACATTAGCGAGTTTAATGTCGACCTCGTCATCGCATACGGTGCCCCACGTCCCGTTGTGCAGGACTTCAACTCGTCCCTCATTTTCTCTGTGGCTGATACCTGCCAGTCGCACTTTGGCAGCAGGAGCACGCCTTGATCGGCCTGGTGAGTCGGGACGTGCGTTCATGCACACAAAGAGGAGCGCAAAGAGAAGAACACAAATGGGACAGATGACCCGAATCATGATTGCACACAGGTGAGGCTTCTGGAATACAAAACAACAGTGGCCCTTGTTACTAAATGAACTACAAAATGAAATTAACAGTAATTGTTAAGTTGCACTGTGTGGGTTACAAAGATAAATTGAGTGGTATTTGGCTGGTCATGTGATCGCAAAATGGCAGCCTCCATGGGATAACCCACTACTTGTGAAATAAAACTTTTTAAAAAGCTTTTATTAAGCTGATGATGTGACTGGAGTCTTTATCTGAACATATTTAGCAAAAATACTTTTTGAAGAAAAGGTTAAAAAAAAAATTTTTTTAATGAGCAGAACATTAAATAGCTCCATTAAAAAGATAAAGTTGGAAAGAAGTCTAACAGGGTCCAGGCGATTTTCTCAGTATTTAGATTTTTTTTGCCCCGTCAGATTCCAGATATTCAAATAGTTGTATCTCTGCCAAATATTGTCCTATCATAACAAACCATACATCAATCGAAAGCTTATTCAGCTATTTATTTATTCAGCTTATAAATCTCAATTTCAAAACACTGACCCTTATGACTGGTTTTGTGGTCCAGGGTCACATATTATACAATATTTATATTATAATATTTATAATACAACAACATTTATAATAACAATTAAGTCTATTTGAAGATCATTGGGACTTTTTTGTATTATGACTTTACCTACACTAAAAATGAAATGAAATGATATTAAATTCTGGTTTTATTTATATGACTCAGACATGGTCTTAACAGGTTTCTGTGAGGTTCGCCCAACAGATTTGTGCATATTGCATTACAGCATGTGATGGATGGAAGAAAAGTTTAGTAGAGGTATGATAACAGGAAACATATAATAATAGGACAAAAAAAAAATTAGGAAAAACTAGGGTATACTGTTTGTGTGCATGAATAGCAACATGATTATATAAGTATCCAAACACCAAACAGGAATAATAAGTTATTATTTCACCATCTCTAATTAGAGATACAAATAGATATAATTGTATATAACATATTTCACCTCATCCCAGTATTTATTCATAAACCAATAGATAAAACCTATGACATAAAGCATGCAATAGAAGAGAAGGAGAGAGATAGAAAGCACATTTAAGAACATCATTAGGAACCCAAGCAGATGCACCAAAGAGTTAAAAGTCAAATTTCACTCACCTGGCAGCCACGCGTAAGTCACGTCAGTCACGGTCTGGAGGAAAATGAATGAAGGAGAGAGTTGGACATACACTCTGTCCCTCTCCTCCCTCTCCCTCTCTCTCCCTCCATCACTTCAACATCCCTCCCACAGATGTCTCCATCTTTATCTCATCGTGGTTCACATCAATGGCTAGAAGAACTGTGAGGTTTTTTTAGCTGTTTGTTTTCTAGTATATTTTCACTAAATGTTGAGACTTAAAAGTTATTCAGTATAGAACTTGCAATTTTTATAAATGTTTATATACATTGTTTTATATTTTAATCTCATTTAAAAGAAAAAAAGTCTCTGATGGACTTAGAGGTTTTTGCATCTGAATAGTGTGTGTGTGTGTGTGTGTGTGTGTGTAACACATATAGCATATTTTCACAAAATGTTGAGTTATTCCATATAATTCATTATTTTCTTTCTCTTTGTTTTTTTATCAATATGGTGCACAATATTCACATTCAAGTCCATGTGATAAACAAATTACTTCAAGTAATCTAAAATAATATAAAAGTAATTAAAAGTTACCTAATATGTGTAATCCAGATTATGTTACTAATTACAATTTTCATCTTGTAATTTGTAATCAGTTATGGACTAGCATGTGTGTGTGTGTGTGTGTGTGTGTGTGTTTATATTTATATATACTGTATATTTAACAGAGGTTTGTCAGTAACGTATTGTAAAAATGAAGTTGCTATTATCATTCGATAATGCATCTTAAATTTTGATCTGCTCACACACTTAAAGGGGTCATTGGATGCTACATGCACTTTTACAAGTTGTTTGAACTGAAATGTGTGTTGGCAGTGTGTGTACACAACCACCCTATAATGATAAAAATCCACCCAGTGTTTTTTTTT
>NW_015656019.1:1127723-1128386 GCF_001515625.1 Sinocyclocheilus rhinocerous | reverse complement strand
CAGCACAGACTGGACTGGTGTCTTACCTTAGACCCGCCCTGAGTGAGCTGTCATCAGTCCGCCATTGTTTCACCGCCGCCGGAGCAGATGTAGCGATTGTAGGAGATGTAGCGACTCCTAAGCGATTGAGGTGTTCTGTTGTTGGATGTAATAATGAACATAGCAGTCGCCGCTGAAGACGCAGTGGATTACGTTTGCTTTTGAAGGGAATGCGCCCTGATCTACCTAAATGCGTTTATGTTCGCGCGAATCATTCCTGATCCAGCTTCACCTACAGAAGTAGTGAGTATAAGTGAGTTTTTTTTAATGAATATTTGCAAATCGCCTTTCCTAATAATGTGCTAATTAGCAAGTTTCACAATGAATGTGGCTAAAGTAAACAGTCCCTCGGAGAGCAGCTCGGAAGAGAGGGGCAGGTCAGCAGAGCTCATTAACATTTAAAGGAAAATGCTACAAAAATGGCTTGCAATGCAATTGCAAAAAATGGGCATCCTATGACCCCTTTAAGTAAAAAGACGGATTTTTATGCAAAGTTAATAGATTAGGCTTACACTATTAGGCTACTCTGCCCATCGCCCATTACAGATCAACTAACATAATCTATAAAGGTGCAAAATGCATTTACTTACACATATTTGAGAATCGAGATATTTCATGATATAT
>NW_015656019.1:1070781-1109179 GCF_001515625.1 Sinocyclocheilus rhinocerous | reverse complement strand
GGAAATAAATCGCATGTTTATTTTAGATCTGTGTGGCAGCAGCAATATACATTAAATGGGTCATAGGATGCTACATGCACTTTTACAAGTTGTTTGAACTGAAATGTGTGTTGGCAGTGTGTGTACACAACCACCCTATAATGATAAAAATCCACCCGGTGGGTTTTTTTAATCTACTAAAATCTTTACCCCTCTCTCAAATCAAGCCGATCTCAGATGCCTGTCTCACAAAAACAACAAAAACAGGCCACGCCCACGATAGTTTGATTGACAGTAGCGTTTCAGCACAGACTGGATACCTTAGGCCCTGAGTGAGCTGTCATCAGTCCGCCATTGTTTCACCGCCGCCGGAGCAGATGTAGCGATTGTAGGAGATGTAGCGACTCCTAAGCGATTGAGGTGTTCTGTTGTTGGATGTAATAATGAACATAGCAGTCGCCGCTGAAGACGCAGTGGATTACGTTTGCTTTTGAAGGGAATGCGCCCTGATCTACCTAAATGCGTTTATGTTCGCGCGAATCATTCCTGATCCAGCTTCACCTACAGAAGTAGTGAGTATAAGTGAGTTTTTTTTAATGAATATTTGCAAATCGCCTTTCCTAATAATGTGCTAATTAGCAAGTTTCACAATGAATGTGGCTAAAGTAAACAGTCCCTCGGAGAGCAGCTCGGAAGAGAGGGGCAGGTCAGCAGAGCTCATTAACATTTAAAGGAAAATGCTACAAATCTGCATGCTCTGAAAAGAGGTGTTTTTTACACTACCATTGTCACGGTTTATGGGCTCACTGACTCATTCTAGATCTCTCCGTGTGATTGTGGGTGTGGGTGTGGTTTGTGTTGCCGGTGATCAACGCCATCAGCTGATTAGTGCCAGCTGTGGCTGATCAGCGGGCCTATTTAATGTCTGTGTTTTCTGTCCTGTGTTGTCAGATTGTTTTATGGTGTCGCCGTGTTCCGTTCGTGTCTTTCTGTTCCTGACCAGTTCCAGGGGATTCCGTCTCCCCTCTGTCGTGGACTTCGCCTCGCGGACCCTCGAGCATCGGCTGCCCATTTGTGTCCCTGTGCTGCCTAGAGTCACCGATGACTTTCCTCCACCGGACTCTTGCATTTTTCTGTTTGGGACTTTTCAATAAACTGTCATTTCATTCGCAACTGAATCCTTGTTTCTCATTCCTGACAGAACGATCTGACCAAGGATGGATTCAGCGAATGTTACGGATCTGCGAGACTGGTTATCCGACCACAACGCACGCATGGAGCATCAGGAGGAACAATTGCTGGCTACGGGACGGGCTGTGCGAGCCTTGGTAGCGCAGGTATCCGAGCTCACTACCCGATCGCAACAGCTGAGATTACCCACTGCGCCACCCCCACCGAATGTTTCCCCTACATCAAAGGACATCGAACCTCAGCACGAGCCACGTCTGCCCGCACCCGAGGCATATGCTGGTGAGCCTGGTTCATGTAGAGCATTTCTAACCAAGTGTTCCATGTTTTTCCTGTCTCCAACCCCTGACATTTTCCACGGAGCAGTCTAGAGTGGCTCTGGTGTTGACACGTCTGTCAGGACGCGCGGCTCTGTGGGGAACGGCGGTGTGGGAGAATGAACGTCCCTGCTGTGACTCGTTCCAGGCTCTATCTCAGGAGATGAGACGGGTCTTTGCCCGTGCGGTGACGGGTCGTGAGGCCGGACGCATGTTGGCCGAGCTACGGCAGGAGAACAGGACCGTCTCGGACTACTCCATCGGGTTCCGGATCCTTTCGGCGGAATGCAAGTGGAACGAAGAGGTGCAGTGGGACACGTTCCTGCATGGGTTGGCTGACCGTATCCAGAGAGAGATCTTCGCCATGGAACTACCCTCTGGTCTCGATGGACTTATCGAGTTGGCTCTTCGCGTTGATGCACGTCTTCATCGTCGTGATCAACGAAGCCGCCACGCGCTGAGGTCGGAACTTCTGGGGCTATCCACAGCCACCTCCGGTAATACGGTCAGCCCCACGTCCGATCTTGAACCCGTGCAGGTGGGTAGAGCTCGGCCTCCCCGGGAGGAGAGGGACCGTCGTAGGGCCAAGGGACTCTGCCGGTATTGTGGCGCCGAGGGCCACATCCTGGTTCACTGTCCTGTAAGGGGCCAAGGCCGACACCTAGAACCGAAGTTAATGTCGGGTGGGGTATCCTTGGACAGGTCCTAGTCTATTACTCTCCTCCCGGTAAGACTACAATGGGCGGCCGGATTCCACAATTGCCAAGCCCTGTTGGATTACGGGGCAGAGGGTAATCTCATGGATTACAGCCTGGCATCACGCCTTTAGATTCCCATAGTTCCCCTCAGTAAGAGAATCTTGGTCAGCGCACTCAATGGACATACCCTTCCCAGTATCACACACACTACTGGACCGATCACCCTCATCACGTCCGGCAATCATTCTGAAAGAATCACCCTTCTGCTCACGGAATCCCCACTGGCACCCATTATCCTCGGCCATCCCTGGCTAGTGCGTCACAATCCGAGGGTGGATTGGCGCCATAGTTCTGTCTCGGCATGGAGTGACACGTGTTATGCTTCCTGTCTTATGTCTGCTTGTTCGTCTGTTTCTTCTTCTGTGTTGCAGAATGAGCCGGTGAACCTGTCTAACGTGCCCGAGGAGTACCTCGACCTGAAGGAAGTGTTCAGTAAGTCCCGGGCTGCTTCTCTTCCTCCACATCGTCCCTATGACTGTGCCATAGATCTAGTGCCAGGTACGTCTCCGCCTAAGGGCAAGTTATATTCGCTTTCTGTTCCAGAAAGGGAGGTCATGGAGAAATACATTTCTGATTCTCTAGCAGCCGGAATCATCCGCTCTTCCTCTTCTCCCGCTGGGGCAGGGTTTTTTCCGTGGCCAAGAAGGACGGTTCCCTGCGACCGTGCATTGACTACCGAGGGCTGAACAACATCACGGTAAAGAATACTTATCCTTTGCCGTTGATGTCTTCAGCTTTCGAACGGTTGCAGGGAGCGTCCGTCTTTTCCAAGCTGGATTTGCGTAATGCATATCATTTGGTCCGCATAAGGGAGGGGGATGAGTGGAAAACCGCGTTTAATACCCCCAGGGGGCACTTTGAATATCTTGTTATGCCCTTCGGGTTATCCAACTCCCCCGCGGTTTTCCAAGCACTCGTTAATGACGTGCTGAGAGATGTTCAGTTCATATATGTCTACCTGGATGACATATTGATATTTTCCTCTTCTCTCCAGGAACACGTTCAGCACGTCAGACAAGTGCTCCAGAGGCTGCTCGAGAATGGGCTTTTTGTCAAGGCAGAGAAATGCTCGTTTCATGCACAGTCAGTTCCGTTTTTGGGGTACATCATCTCGTCCGAGGGAATACGCATGGATCCCGATAAGGTTAAGGCTGTGGTGGATTGGCCAACCCCAGATTCCCGTAAGGCCCAACAGAGGTTCAATTTCTACCGGCATTTTATTCGCAATTTCAGCCAACTAGCCGCTCCTCTGACCGCCTTGACCTCCACCAAGACGACGTTCAGGTGGTCTAGTGCAGCCGAAGCTACATTTACCAACCTCAAGAGCCACTTCGTTTCGTTGCATTTTTCTGTTTGGGACTTTTCAATAAACTGTCATTTCATTCAACTGAATCCTTGTTTCTCATTCCTGACAACCATTGAGAAATTTTAACCAAACTATGTTACAACTTGTGGAAAATGGGCATCCAATGACCCCTTTAAACTTTTTATGGCCAACTTTGTAACACTAAGCCACAGGAAGATCTCAAGTCCTGAATAACTCCATGTGTCACAATTCCAAGTAACTAAAAGAAGCTGCATAACCACATAGTAGATGTTTCTTCAGTGAGATGACCACAAACCTCACTCCCAAAAAAGCAAGACATTCTTCTCTTTAAACCACAGTAAGGATCGTCTTAAATACCTCGAGACTCATTTTCACCTCATCCATATTCCTTCACTCTATAGATAAAACAAACAGCTGCTTGTTTTTATTTGTACATACTTTAAAAGTTTGCCTGTCTGTGAGTTTGTGACCAAATTAGCATGTTATGTTGATAGTGTATTAACAAACCTCAGAAGGACCATTTTAGATTCACAGGCATACTTCTATCAAATCACATCCGTAACTGTGTGCAAGGTGAGCTGCACCTCAGCAACAATGACCATAACTTCCATGTACAGATTTAGAAACAAACAAGAGAAAAATTATAAAACGCTAGGGGGGAAAATGCCCTACCATCTTGAGAAAATATTTAACAGTTTCCTCAATTACCTAACCTCTGTTCACGTATTCGCTGTGAATTGAAAACTAGCAATTAAGTTGTTTTTGTGCCAAAGTTGGTGTGACTGTGTGCTTGAATGCAGGTCCCTCCCACTGGGTAACCCAAGACAGGAAGGGGGATCCTGTTAGAGCAGCTAATCAAAGAGACATCTTGCAAAATGACTGAAAGAGAGAGGAAAAACTGCCAAAAATATACATACAGCACCTCAAATCAACAAGACTGCTATTACTACCAATATACATTATGTGACTCATGGGTGGCATACATGACATACATTATACCAGCCCAAAAATTTGGACACACCTACTCATTCCTTGTTATTACTGTTTTTCCACATTTTATAATAATGGTGCAGTCATCTACAATGCTAATTGAATTATGTAATGACTAAAAAGAACTACATTTTAACTTTCTCAAAGTCAACACCCTTTATCAGAGCTTCTACAGCTTTACTCACTCAGCATTCACTTAAACATTTCATGAGAAATTATGAGATAGTCACAGTGAGAGTCAGATTGTGAATTATAAAGTCATACCTATAATTTAAGTCACATTTTGGGATATAGAGATGCAGTTGCGATTGTGAAATACAAAAACAGATTAGTAAATATAAAGTTAGAATTTGGAGATATAAAGTCACAATTATACAGAATTTTTTTTAAAGACATGAACATACAAGTTTGGGGTCAATAAGGTATGTATGTATTTACGTTTTATTTTGATTTAATTTTAATTTAATTTATGTATTTATTTAATTATTTTTTGAGAAATTAATACTTTTACTCAGCAAGGATGTAATAAACTGACCAAAAGTGACAAAATATTTCTGATGCTGATCTTTTTGATTTTTCTATTCATTAAAGAATCTAAAAAAATATACCATGATTTTCAAAAAAAAAAAAGCAACACGGAAGACTGGAGTAATGATGCTGAAAATTTAGCTTTGCATCACAGAAATAAATCATATTTAAAAATTTATTAGTAGAAAACTGTTATTCTAAATTGTAAATATTTCAAAACGACTGTTTTTAGTATATTTTTGATCAAATAAATGCAGCCTTGGTGAGCATTCTTTCAATAAATAAATATTTTATAAATCCAAGACTTTTGAACAGTAGTGTATATTTGTCTGTAAAGCATTTTCAAGCAACTAAACCTTTAATTCAAAATGTTTCTAAGAACACTGGAAACAAATTCAGATGAGTACATCCAAACGTATCATACTTATGCTAATTCACCTATAACACAGATAATAGAGTGCAAAAGCCCAGAAGCATCATTAGCGGAGAACACCGGTGACAACTTCAGCATGATGATGGTTCCTCAGCAAGTGTGTCAAGTCCTCACTGACTCTGTCTGTGTGTGTGTGTGAAGGAAAGGCACAGGCTCTTAAGAGACGCTGCCGTGGTAGGGCGCTGCCTCAAGCTCTGTAATTACCCACCGAGACCCGGCTCTGCCCTTAGCCACAATTTGCGGTGCCATGAAATAAATACATGCTCTTCAACAATAAACAACTGCCTTTTCAAATTATAGCACCTCCTCCGGTTTACCCCCACCGTCACCTCCTGTTTTCGCTCTCTTCGCATGAGTCGCGAGTTTCATAATGCAGGCCGTTATAGAACAGCCTCGCACATCCATGAAGGGCACCACAGTCTGAGAAAATACTGCCATGGTTTTCACAAAATGCAGCATAAAGAGCTTGAGTTTTTTTATGTACTGCCAGACAACAGAGTAATACATTGAATTACAATTTTGCCATTTTACTTGCATAATCCAAGTTTAACAAGAAAAAGTTGTGGCAGGACTTTATTTTACATTTGATGCATTTATTTATTTATTTAAAATATATTTAATAGCAAAAGCCTAGTTAAACAAAAAGAATAGTTTAATAAAAATTGCTGAAAATGTAACCACCATCCAAGACATAGATGAGTTTGTTTCTTCATCAGAACAGATTTGGAGCAATTTAGCATTACATTACTTGCTCACCAATGGATCCTCTGCAGTGAATGAATAGGTACCGTCAGAATGAGAGTCCAAACAGCTGATAAAAACCAGTAGCCTAATCCAATCCATAATTAAGGCATTTTAACTTTAAACTGTAGCTTCCTCCAGTGAAATGTCCATCCCGTTGTTCTCTCACATTGTTTTCACTTGTAAACAGTGCTTGTTCTGTGCATATTTCTCTCCTGATTCAGACGTGACAAATGTTTCACTGGAGAAAGCATTATTATGGATAGAGGAATTAAATTTTTTTGCGAAAGCAACTGTCTGAAGTTAAAAACATCATAAAAACAGGATGTTTCTTGCAAACGCACATCTTTTTGCTTCACTAGATGTTAATTGATGGATTGGAGTCGTGTGGATTACTTGTGGATTATTGTGATGTTTTTATCAGCTGTTTGGACTCTCCTTCTGACGGCACCCATTCACTGCAGAGGATCCCTTGATGAGCAAGTGATGTAATGCTAAACTTCTTCAAACCTGTTCCAATGAAGAAACAAACTCATCTACATCTTGGATGGCCTGAGGGTGAGAACATTTTAGCAAATTATCAGTTGTGGGTGAACTATTCCTTTAAATGCTTTAATGTTCAATAAAATGTAAATTAAGTGTACACATTTACTGGAAAGGTCTGACTTGAGTCACAAAAGCCTCTTACCAACAGCTGTGTTATCAACAGACTCTTTCTAAACAATACATACGGGCCACAAACCACTGGCTCCAGGCCACAATAGCAGGCTGGTAGTCATACATGCTGTGGGTCGCACAAGTCTTCCCTGATAGTGTGAAGGCTCGCTTTTATATCCAGCAGTATTTTCCCTGACTCTCATACTCTGTGTGCCATGTGCTCTTTATATGGGATGCCTGCTCACACTAACCACAGGTCACTTTCAAGTGCTGCTGATGAAAGAGAATAATTTTGTGATGTTTCAGTTATTTTGGATGTCTATATCCTGATGCTCTCAAGACATACTAGATATTTGTACAAATTATAGAAACAGTAATATTCAGTAACATTATATTAAGTTTGTTTCATGCTGAAATTATGGAGTTTATTTTATTAAGCATACTTGTGATTTTATTGTGAATCCTGTGAAAGAATGCCCTCTAGTGTCAGCTGATATATGCACTCTGCCAGAACTCTGTATTTGTGATGCTTAAAGGAGAGAGAGAGAGAGAGAGAGAGAGAGAGAGAGAGAGAGAGCGCTGTGTGTGTGTGTGTGTGTGCGTGCGCCAGCGAGAGCGAGAGAGAGAGAGAGAGCGGTGTGTGTGTGCGTGCGTGCAAGAGCGACAGAGAGCGAGAGAGAGCGAGACACATCACAGTGGAGTCAGCCGTCTTAACCGTGGCTTGTGTACTGCAAAGGGGCGGAGCTATCAAAATAGGGGCAAGACCCTTTTGGGGTATGGGCGTGTTTGTTTTGGTGATTTCAAATATCAACATTGGCTACCAGAAATCACTTGTTCTGCCTTTAATGATCAATATTAAAATATTGATTCATATTTGTTTGTTCAAAACAGCATTTAAAAAATATATATATAAATCTTTGTAACATTATAAATGTCTTTACTGTCACTTTGGATCAACTTAATGCATACTTGCTAATTAGGTCTTAATTTGTTTAAAAAAAGAATAATAATAAAAAATAAAATCTCACTGACCCCAAACTTTTGAATGGTAGTGTATATTTTAAGGGCATTTATTTTGGCATCAAAATGCCAAAAGATCAATGCTAAATACCTGCATTTTCAAGAAAACTAGACTAGTAAGGTAGTATTCCAATACAAACTCTGCCTCATAGTGAATAGCACCAAAAAAAAAAAAGCAGATGAAGAAAATCGAGTTTCTATACATTTATTATGATGACTTTTTTCCAAAGCTGTGCTAAAAGAGGGTAAACACAATTTTTGAAAAGAATACGGAGCATGAATGTGACATAAAAGTCGGAAAGGCTACAGAAGAAAAATAAAATGAAAGTGGAGAATCACTGCAAAAAGAGACAGAAAATCCTCCATTTGAGTGATAAATATCCTTTTAATGCATGACTGAACTATTAAAGGCTCTTTGAGCAGCACAAGTGAGGAATTGTTGCTGTTTTCACACTCCTAAAAAAATTCATACATATAATTTATTTGAACATACAGGGGTTTAAAAAAAAAAAAACTAAAAATGATGAGCCACAACTGTTTGCCTCAAACCAACAAAAGTGACATTTCTCTGGACACATTACTGTTCGGTATTATTCAGTTTGCCCACATTCGTAGCCTAAAATAAAACTCGCTTCCCCTTTGTTCAACTGTTTGCCTCAAACCAACAAAAGTGACATTTCTCTGGACACACATTACTGTTCGGTATTATTCAGTTTGCCCACATTCGTAGCCTAAAATAAAAGTCGCTTCCCCTTTGTTCATGGGGGACCTCAGCTTAAATATCAATGCTAAAATAACTCATCTGACAGGAAAGCACATATTTTCAAGGCACTCTGGACTGTCACAGAGTCAAAAAAAGCCAAACTAAACTAAAAGCACTAGTGTGACTAGAGCCTGCATAAAAACCCATGCAGTCATATCTAAAAACTGAGGAAAAGTCATTAACTGACACGTCGTAAATAGTGTAATGTACAAAAATAGCAATGTATTTATCTGTGGTACACTAGGTTAACATTAGTGTTTCTTTGGTTAAGTGTTTCAGAACAGCACAACGAGGTTATAAAAGTTTTCAAATGCATTGAAACGAGAATATCGCTTGGGGAAATCATTATCATACCAATAATAACTTAAACAAAAAATGTGCATGCTGTTCTACAAGATGTCATGAGGTGGAAGACATGTCTCAAACAGCCAACTTCCTTCTTATCCACTAAACCAAGAGAAAGAACGTTAAATAAAAGAGGAAATGATGAAAACCACCCGATCAACTTTGCACTGACGGCATGAAAAGTGCCAAAGCAAGAGTTCCCTGTGTCTCAGAACTCTTGCATAAGAAAACCACAAGATTTTCTGCATTTTGTGGAGCAGCATGACATGATCTATGACCGAAAACTGCGTTTGTGATCACTTTGTCAAACCATAATTCCATGTTCATATTTATAGATAAATGTAAATAATATCTAAATGGCAATGACATACCATTGGAAAATACCATGAAAAAAATAATAAAATACCACCAATGACTACAGATCATCAATACCTTTAGCGACACGATTCTGACCAAACATCCACACATCTTAAGGGAGGGGGGAAAAAAACAACATCCACCATGTTTTACGCTTGAGGAACAGCCTAGAGCTCACTATCTGATATGGTAAAGTGCAAGAAAAATCAAAAAGAAGAACTGAAAATAATTAATCAAGAGACATAATTTCTTCAAATAATTGCGCAAACCCCTTTGCAATACTGATATGCCCTCAAATGTCTTAAATTTAGGGGCGTTTGAGAGAACTTACTGGAAAAGTCCAATTAAAAATATGGATGAATGAAGAGCTGGAGTGTGTCTAAGGTGGTGGAATCAAAGCAAAACACACAAGTAAAACTAATAAGCTAATTTTCCCTGAATGCCTTTTCTCTTTCTCAACGTAAAATCCACATATGGCATAGTATTATTCTTTGGTACGATTCTCCCATCCTCATTTTGAGGGTTTGCGACCTCAAATACAGAATTGAAGTCGTTCTCTTGGGATGAACTCAAATGTCAGATCAGATCTACGGCTCTTCTTTGGGTTGGTGGTGTTGGCACAGGAAGAGAGAAAAGAGCATACGATATGAGAGGCCATGTAAACCTTAGCAGACGGCAATGCGGTGCAGCGATGCTCTGGCACTCTGCACCACCCAAACCTCACCTCAAATGAGACTTTTCCCAGAGTCCTGTCTGCTTTGAAACCCCGTGAGGTTCGGAGTCTGACAGTGAAGAACTCGGACCTCAAGAGAGCCGTCGTAAGACTCTGATCCACAATACTGGTCCTGACCTACAGATAATCAAAGTGAAGATTACAGTCCCAACAGTCATGCAGTCGTCTCCCAGAGTTCTTAGGGGAGAGAAAGAGAGGCTAGTGTTGACTCAAGGTTGCCAGTCTTTGCCTCGATGATCGGGAATGTGCTTATAGCGACACCTATCTCCAAAATGACAGCCGGTGGTCCTCCAGAAGTAACACTCATCACCGTTGATAGGACCTCTGCGTCTTGGCCTGGAATAACCACAAATTTGTTTGGACATCTGTGTTTCTTTCAAAGAACATTTGTTTGAACATACAGTTTTTTTTATGGAAGACAATAATTGCTGTTAATAACATCAAAAGCAAGCACCATTACTTTTCTCAAACAGCAAAGAAACTGAATTACCCAGCAGCCCCTGCAGGTTGTGGAATGGCAGGTGTTGGCAGGACTCTCTGAATCCGTCGATCTGGATATCGAACCACTAGTCGGGTATTCTCAATAAAATGTCCCTGAGAAGAGTGTGTGTGTGTATATATTATATAATATATTTGATAACTTGATTAATAATGATAACAACAACAACAACAACAAAAATAAATAATAATAATAATAATTAACTATCATCAGGGTTTCACTCACATTGAGTTTCTCGATCGCACGGGAGGCCATGTTGGCATTCTTAAAGTTAACAAATGCACAGAAACGTTCGTGCAGAACCCGAATGCTGTCGATTTCTCCATAACTGGCAAACATCAACAAAAATGAAAACGCAAGTCATTGGAAATCATTTTATATCTAAAATATTGTAAAAGGTCAATGTGGCATCAAATCTCACATTTTGAAGAGATCCCGCAGATGTTTCTCTGTCAGTTCTGTGGTCACGTTTCCAACCCACAAGGAATTGCAAGGACTTGTGAAAGAGAGCGAGAAAAAGACAGAAAGGGAAATATAGATACAGAATTAAAGGGAGAGAGCAACGTTTAAAAAATAAAGAAATAAATGCAAAGACCTAAACTGAAATCAGTTAAATGATGGCTTACCCTGGTTGGAGGAGAGCACAGTCCTGATTTGAAGCTGTAAAATCAATATTTTTATATTACATCACAAATTATGCAGAGTTTAGATGTTTATGTTGGCAGAGAAAGATCATGTGGCACTGAAGACTGGAGTAATGGTCCTGAAAATTCAGCTTTGCATCAGGAATAAGGTAAATTTTAACCCTTGTATGGTGTTCGGGTCTGTGGGACCCGTTTTCACTTTTTATCAAAAGAAAAATTATACAATACATTTTTTTTTTTCAAATATGAACACCACACAAGGGTTAAAATATATTAAATCAGAAATCAGTTCTTTAAAATAATATTTCAAAAATATTTCTGTGTTTACTGTTTTGTGTGTTGCAAAATAACTTGTACTGTAATTTAAGATTCTGGTCAAAAATAACTTCCAGTTCTCAATGTCTCTAATGTAAATCAGTGTATCAATAGCACCCTCATGTGGCTCAATAAAAAATTTGGGAAAATGAAAAAGAGCTCTTACCCTTGGCTGCAACAACAGCCTGCACTGTGTTGTATTTTTCCAGCAACTGAATACTCGGTTCCTCATCATATCCAAGATCCTAACAATGAGAACACCTTTTTTCATTACAGGCCTCAAATTATATTTCTGTGTATACGTTTCAATGGATTGCAATACTTGTGCTTCCAAAAATGTATTTTTAAAGCTGACCCCATTCTAAACTGAAACACTTCACTCAAACATAAAAATTATTCTCATCCTATTGTTATTCGAAACTTGTTTGACTTTCTTCTGTGGAACAAAAAAGGAGATGCTTGGCATGTCTGAGCTTTGTTATGTAGCTCCAGAAATATGGGTGAGTCATATGGACTCAATTGTTGAAATGTCATTTTTTCCCACTGATCTTTCATTGAAAAGAAAACAACAAAGATAAAAAGAAAAGAAAATGATTTATGAGTAATTATCTTGGGGTTTTTGCTTTCTCATGACAATGACATGTACCCACCTTGCAGAGGCTTTGTACAAAGCAACTTTGGGCATTCTGAACGTACAAATTTTATGAGCACGTTCTATAGTTTGTTCTCTGGTACTCAATCCCATAACCTTGTCTTTGCTAACTTTGTCCATGCTCTACTAATTTAACTACAATGAGAAATCCTGTCCTTACCATAAGTTGTTGCACCTTACAGTACAAGAGGTCATTGACCGCTTCTTCGCAGTCTTGGTCCAGTTTTAGCACCTGTTCCATGGTTTTCTCAGCTTCACAGTACCTCTATTACAAACAAACCCACATACAGATTCACTGATACACAGCTATATGCAGATTTCCTCCATATACAGGAAGAAAAACCAATAAATATGCCACTGGGTCGTACCTTAAGTCCCATTAGTGCACTTCCCCTACGGTAATAGCCTTTGGGCCAATCGGGAGCCATTTGGATGGACTTCTCAGCATCTGCGAGGGCCAGAGGATACTGCTCCAGACAACAGTAGCAGTAGGAGCGATTTCCAAAAAACCTGTTATCCAAAAATCAAAGTCCATTAATGAAATTACAAAAAAAGAAAGGTAGTATATCTGGATATGATTTCATGCATATCAGTGCATCACCTGTAGTCTTTCGGGTCACATTTGATGGCCTCTGTAAACAGACTAAGAGCTTGCGTGTACTGACCCTCTTGAACAAATCGAATCCCTTTTTCTGGAGTGAAGAGAAAGGAGGACTCGTATGGAAGAAAAATAATGGCAAATGGTCTTTGAAACAAAAAAACATGTTGAATTGCACTGAAAAAAATAATGCATTGCATTAATTGTCGCTCCGGCCGGACACGGCATCAACAGTATGTGAGGGTCGTAACATTTCCGTCTCACGCTTGAGGTATTTGGCCAATCACAACGCACTGAATAGCTGGCCAATCACAGCATACCTCGCTTTTTCAGACCGATGAGTTTTGTAAAAATCGACGCGTTTCAAAAAGGCGGGGCATAGAGGAGAAACAATAATGTACAGTATGTGGAAAATAATGTGTTTTTTTAACTTTAAACCGCATAAACACATTTCATTACACCAAATACACAAAATAATGTTATTTTTAGCAGCATCATATGACCCCTTTAAAGAACCGTTTACCTAAAAAATGAAAATTAGGTCATTAACTCACTTTCAAGTTTTTCCAAACCTATTTCTTTTTAAAGAACATACTGGAATATATTTTTCAAATAATGAAAGTGAATGTGGACTAGACTTCTGAAGACAATTTATGAAATTTAATTTGTTTTCCAAAGAATTCATTGAAGTTTGGAACAACAATGACCATTTTCATTTTAGGGTGAACTACAAACACAGACACCCCTTTCTCTAATTTGACTAGAAATGTATCAGAAAGAAAGACATTTTACACACCTACTAGTAAGGCACTTCTGTTTGTTTTAGCATCTGATAAGCCAATGACCTGTTAAAAAAATTTATATTACAGGAATATTACAGGTTATTTTCAACATAATGTCTCTGCATCACTTCTGAGGCATGCTGTATTCAACATTATAATTAGCACATCTCAAATCATAGTGCACTACCATAGTACACTGCTTTTGAAAGAAGTTTCTTATGCTCACTAAGGCTGCATTTATTTGATCAAAGATACTGGGAACACATTATTATTGTTAAATATTATTCCAATTTAAAGCAACTGTTTCCTGTTTTTTATTTTAAAATGTTATTTTTTTTCCTGTGACCAAAGCTGAATTTTCAGCATCATTACTCCAGTCTTCAGGGTCACATGATCCTTCAGAAATCATTCTAATATGCTGATCATATGCTACTCAAGAAACACTTCTTATTAACAAATTTGAAAACAGTCGTGCTGCTAAATATTTTTGTGGAAACCACGATCATTTTTTCAGAAAATATACAGCTTTTGTAATATTATAAATGTCTTTACTGTCAGTTTTGATCAATTTAATGCATCCTTGATGATATTAATTAAACAAATTAACTTACTAGCTAAATTTTTGAATGGTAGTGTACACTAAACATAGCCAAGAACCAAACAAACTAAAATATAAAGACATACGGCATTAATTAAAGTAATATTTCACAACATAAAATGACAGCTGCTGTGTAGGATTTACAGGAACAAGGCATGTGCAAAAATAATACATACAGTATTTTTAAAATCAACAAAACATATATTTTTTTAAAAACAGACTATTTTAAGACAATTTTAAACTCAACATGTTTTAAAAGCACAACACAATTGCGCTTGGTGGATAAAGGAAAATCTATAGTACAGTGAAACATGCAATCTGTCAGGACAGTGGCAGTACTACCAGCTGAAAAAATAAAAGCTGTCTTATAAGCCCAAAGTGACAGCACCTACAGATTTATAAACTATGTTAATACCCAAGAATCCCAATGCCCAGGTTCAGCATTTATGGGCTCCACGTTTACGACACAAGAGTATGGGCAGCCGACAGATGGCAACAAAACACAGGACACTAAATAAACAATTACCAAAACTCACTTCTCCTGTTCTGCTCTCATTTTCCTTGTTCTCTTTCGACTTGTGAGCTCCTTTACTTTTAGCTTTGGGTCGAATATGACTTACAGCATTGGCAACAAAAGCACTATTCACATCCCACCCTGGGTCCTAAAATGTAGAAACCGTGTCAAAGTAAGTAATTTAAACAATTAAACATTCAAATAGCAAACTCTTGACGTCCATCAGCGGGAACAGTATGGTTGGCTCAGTTTTCGTACCTCCTCACTAGACCGGGCCGTCGGTTGCCGGTTGCTTTTGTTCCCTGATGCCAGCGGAGGTCCAGAAGAACTTTTACTTGAAGGAGCAACTGGCTTCTCTTCCACCTTTGAAAGGCCTATACCTTCCACCTCCTCTGGCTCAGACTCCTCAGACTCGTCAAGTTCAGAATCAGCTCCGGCATTCTCATCCCCCTGAAAGAAAAAAACAAAATCACATTTTAATAATACTTGTTTGTTTTTATTGCTATACCAGCATCTATGGCTATTTTCAATGTATTTTAAAATAAATAAATAGTATTAACATACAGTAGTAATGAAAAACAACACTTGACAACCAACTCCATAACCAACAAGAACTTTGAGAGTAAAGACTTTTACACTGTTACAAATAAATATTTCAAATAAATGCTGAACTTTCTATCTATCAAACAATCATGAAAAATTAGGGTTTCCACATAAAGCTACACTTAAGTTTTGTTTTTTTTTTGAGCACCAAATCAGCATATTAGAATGATTTCTGAAGGATCATGTGACTTTGAAGACTGGAGTAATGATGCTGAAAATTCAGCTTTGCATCAAGGAATAAATTACATTTTAGAAGATAATAAAATAGAAACCAGTTTTTATTTTAAATGGTAATAATACTGTATTTTTGATTAAATAAATGCTGCCTAGGTGAACACTAGACATTTTTAGTGACTCCAAACTTTTAGACAGTAGTGTGTGTGTGTGCAACAAAAACGTAACTATTTTTAACATGCTTTCTTAAATACCCAATAATCATGGTTGAAAGTGAGATTTCTGAACGTGATGCACTGATTTGCAAAAAAAAAAAAAGTGCAGAAGAAACATCCTGCATCTAAGCCCTCTCACACCATCCTCAGCCTTAAACTAGTTTAAATTTACCTGTTCAGTACTTTCATCCTTTTTACCCCGCTCTAGTTTCTTCCGCTGACGTTGACGCTAAAAAAAAAAAAGGAAAAAAAAAGACAAATTAATATGTATTTTTGGCAGCAACACAATGCATGTAATGAAGCCTACTTAGGGCTCTATTTACGGCTCTGTTCACAATAAGAAAAAAAAAAGCAATGCTCAATAGATCTGCACTGACAGTCAACTCTAGGTTAAAAGTGGATTCATTCTTGTACTTAGTGTGTTAAAGTTCATCTCCTCTCACCTTCCTCTTGGCTTTGCGCCGCTCTGCTTTCCGTCTGGCCTTCTCCTCCTCACTAAGATCCTCCTCACCAATTAAGACATCCTGTAAAGCACACACAAACAAATCTAATAGTGTATCAGGAACAAACATACATGCAGGTACTGGTCTCAGAAGAGAAAAATTGTGCAAAACAGCAGCAAACATTGGTCTTTTAGAGCATGTCCTTCATTAAAGAGGTTTAAGAATATAATCCTACCTTATTCACAATAGATTTCTTTAGTTATATTTGCTACAACAAGATTAAAACGGTTACAAAACCACTGTGGAGGACTTTGGCCTCACTAAATCCATATGCAGATTGATAAAATACAAATGAATGAAAGTGAATGAAAGCAGTGTTGCTCGTCCTATGAATGGTTAACCATTTCAAATGCAAATCAAAGCTTAAATTCTTAAAGACGACCGCAGTGACAAAGCTATGGGCCGTTAGACAACTCTTACACTCTCTAATGTAACTCATTGAAAGAATGCACACTATCATGGACCGATAAGACACAATTAGAATGTTTCAGCATGAATGTGAAACATTCACCAAAATAATACACGGTGTTCCTTGGAACAAAAGAGCCTCAAAAGCAGCTGCACAGTATATGCTGGGAGTATCTCTGTTTGGAGCACACTGACCTGACCTTAACCCAACTGATATGTTGAGGCACGACTAGAAGATAATGTTCACGCACTAACAAAAACACCAAAGACCAAATGTTTTGCCAAGATACCTACAACGGCTCAAAAAAAATATATGGACACCTAAAGTCATACTTATGAGCATCAGTGCCTTTGCAGTGCATACAAATATTAATTGGCATCTGGAAAAGCTGATTCTATACATTTCTCCGAACGGTTTGTTTTTACTCATCTGTACTATTGATTTTGACCAACTGGTAAATTTTTGGTAGATATATGAAGCAGGTTTACCTCAATATGCAAATAAAAAAAAATAATTTACTGTATTTGTATTTACTACCATTCAAACGTTTGGGGTTGATACAATTTTTAAAGATTCTTATGCTCATAAAGGCTGCATTGATTAGATCAAAAATACAGTAAAAACAGTAATACTGTGAAATATTATTACAATTTAAAGTAACTTATTACTTAATATACTTTAAAAAGTAATTTATTCCTGTGATGGCAAAGCTGAATTTTCAGCATCATTACTCCAGTCTTCAGAGTCACATGATTCTTCAGAAATCACTTTATTATCAATGTTGAAAACAGCTGGGCTGCTTAATATTTTGGTGGAAAGTGTCATACATTTGTTTCAGGATTTTTCCATTAATAAAAAGAACATCATGTAGCAGAAATATAATTTTTTGTAAAATTATAAATGATTTTACCATTACTTTTGAATAATTTATATAAAATATATGCCAAATAAAAGTAAAAAAATATATATATAAATATAAATAAATATCATACTGACCCTAAATGTTTGAACAGTAGTTACACTAATCAAAGATTTTAGCATTAAAAGTATCTATAGTGGCCTTAAATGTGTATAAACACTCTAAAGTTATTGTGCAGAAATTGTGCAGGAATAGTTGCCATAGTAGTTTAAATACCTGAATTAAATTTTAATACAATTTCAGACTTTATTTTCAGATTTCAGATTTAATTTCTGACTGAACTATGTCAAAAAAACATCTGCAAGCAGTTTGTTCAAAAACAACAGGGAAACACGCAGGTCTTTTGACCTCTCATTATTGATTTAACTTGCATCTTAATTCATGAAAAAAGCCCACTGTTCTTGTACCTGTGAGAGTGTGTGGTCATTCTGCTTGGGGAGGGCACCTGTGTCCATCTCCTCTGGCCTCTCATCACTGGAGCCTGTGGAAAGATACGAGAGAGAAAACAATCAATAAAGTCCAGTTCAAGGCAAGAGAATCAGTCAAGCATTCGCCAACGTCACACTTCGTGAGAGTTAAAACGTTCAATAATGCAGAAATGATTGTAATTGTATTGTATTGTATAATTGTATTAGAACATAGTCAAATCCCAACATTTACCATTTCCTATAGTCCATTACTTACCGTCAATGTTCATGTGAAACTCAACATAAAAGTAAATGCCATACATTTGTGACCACTTCTCAATACACTTCAAAACTGCCAGACAGTCATTTCAATCAGAGTGCTACAAACCCATGAAAACCCTCACAATCAAGTCTTGGTTTTACTTCTATAACTGCATTAGTTACTCTACCGTACATAAATTCAAGGTCTATGTTATAAAATGTTAACCTTGATTTTAATTTCACATCATCTTTGCTACAGACAAGCCAACCAAATCCAGGGCAAACGGAGTTACCAGCGATAACAAAACCACACTCACTCATTAGTCAACAAACATGGGACTCAAAATCCTTGCAGGCAGGACTGCAATTCAATTGTCAGCTAGCCTAAAGTTTCCTTTGCAGTGGTAAAATTACACCTTGCAGTCATTTCTCCAAGATACACGGCCTCACATAAACTACACAGCTCAAAACATTCCTCAAGAAAGCCATTTACACTGCAGCCTAGTAAAGCAATGCTTTCTTTGAAGATCATCCAACAGCCGTGATTTGGATTTTGCCATCAGCTAATGTAAGCAGATGGTTTTCAGACTAATTTTTCAGTTTTTGTTTTCTTTTATTGGATTCTTGACAATTCAGTGATAGTTTTATTCTTGATTCAGCCCAGGGCTTTGATACATTACAACAGGGCTGTCGAAACTCGGTCCTGGAGGGCCGGTGTCCTGCAGAGTTTAGCTCCAACTTGCCTCAACACACCTGACTGGAAGTTTCTATGCCTAGTAAAGTTTCCCACTCGTAATAACGACTTTGTGCTGGCGTTCAAGTGCGTTCAACTCGTATCCGACATGACTTGAACGCCAGCACAAAGTCATTATTACGAGTGGGAGACTCGAAATTTTCTTTAAGCCCCGAGTTTCTGAGTTGGGGGCGTGTCAATAAGAAACATGGCGGAATCGATGGATGCAATGTCTGTAGTTGACGGTAAATTTTTGTTTAAATTGAGTTTTGATGAAGTTTTTATGCGATACAGATTAAAGTGGCTTCATAAATTACTTTTTAAAAATATTAAAATCTAGGGATGTAACGATTAACTGCGAGCCAGTTGGAAATCGATTTAAATATGTGACGATTCAAATCGGTTGAGATGCTAAACCAATCGCGATTCATTTAGGTGTAGGAGTTTATAAGAATTCATGTCTGAGGGGAACTTACTGTCTTTAGAAAAGGTTAGATGGTATTATTTTCGTTTCCTCTTGCCTCTGTATAATGCATATTAAAGTTCATATGTGCAGCCCTGCTTTGTTTGCAGCAGAAACCAATGAAACACTTTAAGCGCCAAAGTGTTATATTTCAATTTGACAAAGAAATGTGCAGCATTTTGTCCAAGCAATAATAAAAGGACACATTTAATTTATAATTTGTCTTAAATCTCATTTTGTTAAAAAACAATCGTGAATCGAATCGAATCGTGAAATCAAAATCGTGAATCGAATCAAATCGTGAGTTGAGTGAATCGTTACATCCCTATTAAAAACGCAAAACACACCTGATGCGAATTCTTTACTCTTAATTTTCTATAAGCAGAGTTAACAGACCCTGTTGTATTTTCTTGTAATTTATTAAAAGAAGGTACACCGCCATCTTGTGCCGACTAAACTGACTTTAACGCACCTGACGTCGTAATTACGACTTGTCAACTCGCAAGTACGAACGTCCCAGGAGGACTTGAATGCAGCATAAGAGCTTGATTAGCTGGTTCAGGTGTGTTTAATTAGGGTTGGAGCTAAACTCTGCAGGACACCGGCCCTCCAGGATCGAGTTTGGACAGCCCTGCATTACAATAAGCAACCATCTGCAGAATGTCCAAAATATCAATTTATGTTTGACAAACAGCACAGAATCACCAAGTCCCACTTTTTTCGCAGTTGTTAACCAAACACTAATATTCCTGGCTCAGAAAGAGATGTGGATTTGAGTCTTCATATGCTTGTTAACTGATTCCTTGTTAGTGAGAAGCAAAGACACATTAGACGCTCTGTATCCTCAATCACTCCCATTAGCCATTACCACACTCTTAATATCCCACATCCAGAAAAGAGATGCACACAGCTTGCAAAACTAACACCACAAATCTCAAACAAATGCAGATGTATGTAAGAAGCAGGCTGTGATCTGAGGCGTGATGCATTGGCTAGCACACTTCCCTTAAAGTGACTCATCTCACACTTTGACGGCCTTGTGACAATGGCGGTCCAAAAAAACTGATTTACCTTGGTAACATAAAGAAAACACGTGGCCCTCGGCTAGTCACATCTTCCTTGAATCATGCAAACTGTTCCATGCAAATGATCCCAACTGATACTGTTTTCACTGCTGTGAGTCAGACTCAGTATACGGAATCCAATCCATTGATTAAAATTGAGAATCTTGATTCATACTACAAATAATTAATGCACGTAACAGCAGAAAAGACAAGTGAGGACTGTAAGGATGTGTTACAATGGTAACAAAGACATTCATTTCAAGAATGAGGTTGAAAGCTACTCGAACCATGTGACAAAGCATCTGTATATTTTACTACAAATGCAACAGACAAGCAAATATCAGTGTACAGCAACAGCCCTGCAGAAAAGAGAGGAAAAAAAACGATGTACACTTTAGCAGTTTATGGTGATGGATCTTGTTCTTATGCATATTTGCATACTACAAACTTTAAATACAGCCCAATATTAGACAAGATTAGCAGTACTTCATGTAATGAAGATTGCAACATTGAAACAAATACAAAAAAATTAAAAAGAAAACAAATAGGATGACAAAAAACATACACAAAAACTCACAATTAAAAATAAAGCCAAAGGGGTTTTACAGCCTGATGTCATAGGAGAATCTTTTCAAGTTCCTCAAAGAATTTTCATTTTCTAGCTCTTTATAAAACCTCCCATGCAACTGTGGGATCACGCTCTAATGCAAGGGTTCTCAATTCCAGTCCTCGTGGAGTGAGTAGGGAGTAATGAACACTGTGTAGGGACCATGTCAATCAGAACACAGTTCATGCATGGAGCTCTCTTCTAACGAGCTGATTATCTGAATCAGGTGTGTTAAATAAGAGAGACATGCTAAATATGCAGAGCAGTGGTATGTTATTGTTGTTGTTGTTCAAGTCATGTTGGATAGATCGTATTTACGAGTTGAACGCACATGAACGCCACCACAAAGTCGTTATTACGAGTGGGAAATGCGAAATTTTCTTTAAGCCCTGAGTTTCCGAGTTGGGGGCGTGTCAATGAGAAACATGGCGGAATCGATGGATGCAACGTCTGTAGTTGACGGTAAATTTGTTTAAATTGATAGTTTAGTTGTCCTATAAACTTAAATTGGTCATGTTCTTGTTACGCAGCTAGTTAATGAAATCAGAGTAAAAAAAATGCAGACCCTGTTGTATTGTCTTGTAATTTATTAAAAGAATGTACACCGCCATCTTGTGCCGACTAAACTGACTTGAATGCACCTGACGTCGTAATTACAACTTGTCAACTCGTAAGTACAATTTGGTTGCATGTTTGTGGTATTTCTACCAACAAAAAAAAAACAAAAAAAAGAGTAAAACTCAATATTAGACAACACAAACTGGCAGTACTTCATGTACTGAAGATTGCAACATTACAACAAATACAAAAAAATTAAAACCAAAAACATGGTGACCACACACACACACAATTAAAAAAAATAAAGCTAAAGGGGTATACAGCCTGATTTCAAAGGCGAACCTTTTCAAGTTCCTCAAAGAATTTTCATTGTCTAGCTCTTTTGAAAACCATCCATGCAATGAAGAATCCTGTTGAAACTGGTAGCTGTGTTTTGGAACAATAAAAGTTTTTATTAAACCGTACAATAAAATATTTTGTACTGTTCTCTGAAGTCTACTTATGTTATCAAGATTTTTACATTAAAAAAAACATCATAATTTACAATAGGATATTTCGGCCCTGTTTTGACCCCCTCATCGGAACGCTCCGTTTAAATAGGCGTGGTGGATTGTAGACTCTGAAGTAAACGCCCCCTGCTATGATTGGCTAACAGTTGTGTATGTTTGTCAGCCTACAGACTTCACAGATGGACGCTGCTGTGATTTAGGTTAAAAACACAGAAACAGCAAGTACTTATCAAATGATCTGTAATAACAGACAAAGCAATAGTGACCACATAATAAAAACAGCTACTCACACTTTTGTGGTGCAACATTACTGTCAGATCCAATATAGTTGGCACAGCATCGTCTTTTAGTTTCAATCTTTCTGAAAATCCTGTGTCGAATTGTGCCTTGTTTGTAATCAGCAGTAAAATGAAATGAACAAAGGATCAAATTCTTACTGGATCTTCATTAAAAATAAAGTTCATCCACTCTTTCCTAATATTGGGATCAGAAGGAAGGCAATGCAAAGACTGTGTTTTTTTCACAACTTTGCACTGCACAGAGTCTTGTTGTCTTCTGAGTCCCTTTATCGTTTGATTTCTGCATAAACCTGCGTTTGCCTCTCTCGTTATTTACTTACAACATGCACAAATCGGTGGGCAGAGCTAAACAGGCAGTGCTGTAGAAGCAGGCATTGATCTTCTGCGGAGGCGGGGTTTAGCCACACTATTACATCATAAAGTGGCACATTCCACAAGCTGTCATTTAGGCAGATTGGCTTCAATATAAGCTGCTTTTAGACTAACGAGAACGTTTTGAGTTCTGAAACTTACAGGATGTTTTTATAGTACAGTGATCTCTTATGTCAAAAGATCAAGGGAATTTTGATTTCTCAGTTCATGACCCCTTTAAGAGGTTTCTATAGGACTACTAGCTGGTCAGTCAGCAACATGTATCATAAACCATCTTGCCCACCTTAAGCAAGATGATATACCAGCTTAGATTAGATAAAAACCAACAATCATGTTCCAAATAATGCTACAAGCTTGTATTTTCAAGATTAAGAGCTTCTGTTAAATTTCCAAAGAACCACAGGGGTAACTTGAAATTCCTAAATGGTTCTTGATAAGAAAGTTTGTTGCGTATTGTTGTTAAGAAACACTAAAGAACCTTTATGTTTATAACTGTAAAAAAAACAAAAAAAAAACATGTTTGCCTTTAGACTTGAGGCAACCTTTGAGGCAATCCTACTGAAATTATTACAAATTATCACTACTTTAGGATGCAATCTGAATCGGTTTGTAAACGTTCAAAAACACACTCAAACAGGAAATGATCAGCAGTTAAAATCAGATTTAGTGTCTCTGATTCGCAGGCCTGTTGCATGTGATTTCTTCAGTATTTGAATTAGTTTCAATGAATAAACCAAACTAAAGCCTCACATAGAATCTTATACTTATTTTACTAATTATTTTTCTTAATATTTTTGTATTGAACACTAAATATGGATTTGACGGATTTTAAGGTTTGGAAACAATTATCATCTATCCGGTTGACAACCGCAGTTACGTGTAGTTAAACAACATTTGCATAATTGACATCATGATATCTTTGATACATTTTTATATCTATACAAAACTGACTGATATAATTAAACAATATATCACTGTCACTAAAGCGCGTTAAGGTGAGATAAGCGCAATGTGTCGTGTGTTTTACGGCTCTGATTCATGGAAAACTTACTTTATAACTCGGACAGACAGAAACAAAGTTTCCATGTAGTGAAACTCACCGCTGAGCCCCAGTAACCGGCAGAAATCCAAACTGAACTTCATTAGTCCAACCATCCAGCATTATTACCCTCAATACCGCTACAGGAACGTAAACACGACAAAATACACGTCAAAACAACAAATGAATCGTCATATTTAAACTTGCGGCGACAGATGTGTGGTTTCTCTTTCTGGGCGTCGAGCGGAGCGTCAGGCGGGTGTGTTGAACTGAACTCAAGCGCCTCCCAAAACGAGCGTCTTAAAGGGCCGCAGGGGCCATCGTGTTCTGAAGCCACACTCTTCTCTCTATGGCATAAAGTATGTTATGATCTAAAAATTATATATTATAAGATTATATATTATAAAGTGTGTTATATTATAATGCGAAAAGCTGGGTGTTTGTAATAAACAAATTCAACATTAATAAGGTTTCATTAATTAATTAATTTTTATTTTTCAAACAAGTCCTCTACTTAAAACATTGCTTTCTCCAGTGAAAATGTCGTCTTGTCTGAATCAGGAGAGAAATATGTAGATCACCATTTGCAAGCAAAAATAGTCCAAAACTGTTCTAAACAAATATGTCGGTGAATTTTAATGTGACAGGCCAGCGGATGGATTTTTTTTACTGGAGGAAGCATAATTATTGATTATGGACTAAAACGCCTTAATAAGAGATTTGTTTCCTATAAACGCACAGCTTTTCACTTCACATGACATTAATTGATGGATTTGAGTTGCGTTGATTACTTGTGGATTACTGCAATTTTTTCTAAACTGTTGGAACTCTTATTCTGACGGCACCCATTCACTGCAGAGGATCCATTGGTGAGCAAGTGATGTAATGACATTTCTCTAAATTTGTTCCAATGAAGAAACAAACTCTATATCTTCTATATCTTGGATGGCCTATATCTTTTCAGCAATTCTCAAATCTTTTCATTTTTGGGTGAACTATTCCTTTTAAGTTGTATCGTAATCCAGTTACCATCAATAAAATCTATTTTGCATTTTTGTTTATTCACTACATTGTAGCTTTTGGCAATTCAATGAAATTAGTTAATCAAGAGATGTTAAAAATCATGGCTATACTTTTCATCACACTGGAAATGGAAATTAGAGTGCTTTGTTATATACTGCACATTTGGCATATGTACTGTAGTAGGTCACCCCGGCTTCAATGAATGCAGAAAATTTGCATACTGTGCACAGTTTACATACTACTGTATATACTGCAGGAATAGTTTTACACAGGTTAGCATGCTATGAGGAACAGTCTTAAATTGTTTCTTTTTCTAGAGTGTGTGTGAGTGCTGTAATTTATGTAAATTGATAAATTATTTGCATTATAGAAATCCTTCTAATATTATTTTATGTAATATATTTACTAAAGGTGAATTCTGCAGTTCTGAACTACTAGCATCACCACAGAGAAATACTAAAAAGTGTTTAGAAGAAAAAATAAAAATAAAAACGATAAAGCTTCAAAAACCCGCCCACTTTCATAGCACCAAATGAGTTATTTATTCTCAAAACAATGTCACAGCTTTTTGTGAGAACATTCAGTGTGGTTTCTAGTCACACGGTCCATCACAAGTTATACAAAACCTGCAAAAGTAGCCTATTCCTTAGTCTGGTTAGACACCATATTGAATTTAACACAGATAAAAAAACGAGGCTGTGAGGGATAGATTTACAGTCTTTACAATGGCACACACTGTATTATGGTCCTAGATCATGTAATGATTACAATTCACAAAATAGTTTCTGAGGTTTTTGTCTACTTTTTTCTGAAAGACGTTTCGACAGCTGAACAATTAGTATGTTATTATATACCACAGCAGAATCCATTGAAAACACTGTACTTCAGTCCCTCACAACTCATTTTCATTCCTGTCAAAAAGCAAATATAGCGCTACCCTGACTAAGGTCTATGAATTAATTTACATTTATTAAAATTTCACTGAAAAATACACGTCATATTTTAGGAACAGATTATGGGAGTGTTAAAAATATAGAAGAAAACACATACAATGTTAACAACACTTATTATTTGTCTTCATCTCTCTTTTCATTAAAATATCTCTTTGGAAAATGATATTCCCCACTGAAGGCCAAGATCACAGTCGCTTGAAATCTGCTAGAACTTTGAGAGCTGAATTCCAGCCAGCTGCACCCATAACGCCTCCACCTGAATGAGACAAACTCACATAAATGCTGGAAAACACAGGGGAGGTCATGCACGTCAAGCTCAACATTTACCTGACCTGGTTTTATGAAACATGATATCACACTGATGACATTTCTAAACCCAATACGTACTGTTTTAGCTTTTATTTATTCAGGCACAAACCTGGATGGCTGCCACTGCCACATAAGTACAGTCCTTTGACTGGTGAGCGGTAGTCTGCGACAGAGGGCAAAGGTCTCGCCAGGTAAAGCTGATCCAAAGACATTGAGCCATGAAATATATTCTGTGGCATAAAAAAATGCATGTAATGAATGTTTGGAATGATACGACGTGCAAATATACCACAATTAACTTCCGAATAAATGTCAAAATCAGTTATTAGATTCTGTATGACTGTGAAAAAAAAGTTATGAGGGTACAAAAAGTCCATGTTTATTAAATTTAAATATTCATACCCCCCCAGTGAGACCAAAGACCCTCTCAAGATCAGGAGGAGTCAAGATGTCTTTGCCCACTATAGCCTTTTTAAATCCAGGTGCGTAATGCTCAACCCAGTCGAATACTGTGAAACAGGAAACAAAGGACCAATTACAACAAAGATCTTATTACTTTGAGGCATGTGATATCACTGCGGTAGCACAAACATTGTCACTGTGTTCAAAAGTGACTCGTTCATGGCCTGCCCATCTATCAGAGTGTGAATTTTTGGATGGTTTACCGGGGTGGAAGGGTTTGGTTCACCTAATGTTAGGGGGTTGTAAAGAAATGCATACACTTAGCATAAACTTGCATATTTTAAAAGCTCGTGAAACAAGTCTTTCTTGAATTACAAATGTAATATTTTATATTTATTATATTAAAAAACAGTAATATTGTGAAATATTATTGCAGTTTGCTGATTTCGTGCTTTATTATTAATAATAGTTTTTTTTTGTGTAAATGTTGAAAACAGTTTTTGATGGTTAATATTTTTGTGGAAATCGTGATTCTTTTTTTTTCAGTTTTATTTGAGCAGAAAGTTGAAAAGTATTTATTTGAGATGGAAATCTTTTGTAACATTAAACGTGTCTTTATGGTCACTTCTGGTCAATTTAATGCATCCATGGTGAATATAAGTTTAAAAAATCTAACCCACTTACACAACTTTTGAAAGGTAGTTTATCATGGTTTCCACAAAAATATTAGACAGCACAAACTGTCTTCAAAATTGATAATAATAAATGTTTCTTGATCAGCAAATCAGCATATTTGAATGATTTCTGAAGGATCATGTGGCACTGAAAACTGGAGTATCTTTTAAAAAAAATAATAATAATCAACTTTGCCAAAGGAATGAATTGCATTTTAATGTATGTTAAAATATAAAACAGTTTTTTTTTATTGTAATAATATTTCATAATATTACTGTTTTACTGTATTTTTTGGTCAATAATGCATCCATTCTGAGAGACTTCTTTCAAAAACGGTTATATATTATAGTTATAATATGTGTGTGTGTGTGTGTGTGTGTGTGTGACTGACTGATACTAATATATAAGTCACTGTATAATTCACGCACTGCTGTCTATGACATGCTGAACTCATTGAACCTGTTTGGATTACACTTTGAAAAACCTCCAAGACCTTTTACAAACACAAGGCTTATAATACCTGTGCGCACAAACAGCACAAAAAAATGCAAATAGAACACTAGGTACCTGTGTCAGCAAATCTCTCCCTGTCCTCATCGTTCCAAGCGCGGCGACCCTCCAGCAAATATGGCGTAAACTGGATGAAGAGAGACACCACATGACAGCCGGGGGGCGTTAGAGTCGGATCCAGCACTGAGGGAATGGTCATTTCTATCATAGGCCTACACAAAACCACCAGAAGATGAATCAGGATATCTGTAAATCGCTGTGGTTTGGTGCATTGAATGGAAAACCATCACCATAAACCCTGTCCACGGGCAACAGATGTGTTGTCTGTGAAACTCTGGTCATGACTTGCAAATTCAGACGTCCTGATGCCTTCATGTGTGTAATGTGCAAATATTAGTTGTTCCATTATAAGCACAACAGCAGGTTTTGCCAACCTGGAGGACGGGTATCCCTGCTGGCCCTCCCTGTAGGCCTCCTCCAGCACCTCCATACTCTCACAGTTCAGGTGGATTGAACACTGATGATGTGGACCTGGTTTTCCATCTGCACTATTCGGTGCAGCCAAGAAATTAGGCAACTTGTCTAAAGCCACTGTTCAGTTGCAAAGGACAGAGACAGATTATTACAATTAAAAAAATGTACAGGAAAAAGACTAATTGAACTCCATTAATTACACTTCTTGCAAGGCAGCACCCCAGCTAACAAAAGTATGTTCTAAGAATGTTTTGCTAATGTTCTCATTAAGTTATGAAAACGTTATTTCTTAATGTTCTCTGAACATTCAAAATGTCCAGTTTTTTTAAATGAGAAGAAATTATCATTATTTTATTCCTCAGTACTTTTGTTTTGTTTCAAGTACAAATATCTAAAGATCCATAAATCATAAAAACATTTACTGGAGAAGCAAAATTACTTGAGATATTAGGCCAATAAAAATAATAATCAAGAATAAGTGATTTCATGCTTAAAACAAGAAAATTTTTTGTCAATTCAGTAAGAAAAATAAACTTAATTTAAAGGGAAAACTAGTTTATTATCCCATTGGCAGAATTTTTTTATATGTGTAAAGTCACTTAATTTTGATAATTTTAAGAAAAAAAAAAAAAAAGACATTTTGCTTCTTACTGTCACAGATCGGCCAGACTCAGCCACCTCCCAATCACAGCAAACACCTTCACCTGAATACTGATCACATGCACCTGTCACTAATCTGCCATCATCATCAGCCACCCTTCATAAGCACACACCTCACACCACTCCAGGGTCCGATCTCGTTCCAACGAAGTGGACTCTCTCTCTATCGTAAGATTCGTTGAAAGACTTACCTATCAGTTGAACTTTCCTCCAGTGTTTGATCCAGTCCCCTGCTCCGCGGATACCCCGTCACTCATCGTCTGAGGTGTGTGCTATCCTCTGTCTCCCTTCCACGATCTCCTGGGAATCGCCATACTAGAGTTATCTCTCCTCATCTACCCAAAGGACTTCCTAACTAACTTTAACTTTATACCTGCCCGTACCCTCTGCTTCACTTGCTGAAAATAAATAACATTGTATCATTCTAACCCTCTGTGTGAGTCTCCTTCCGTAACAGAAGATCGGACCTTAAAGGGATTCAGCAAGAAGTAAGCGTCCCCTGTCCCCGTTTTAGTTCCGTTTTTTAAAAGTTTTTTTGTTTTGTCCCCGTTTCTCCCCACGGCATGCAATCTGCTGCGTGGCTCTCCGTCCTCGCTTGCTGGGATCTCCCCTTCTACGAGTACGCCGGGGAGTTCTGCAGGCTCACCGCGGTGACTGCGTTAGAGGACGCCGTCCTTAATCAGCTGTTCTGACTCGGGGGGGCAATTACCATCGCCCCGTGGACCTCCCAGACACCACTGGGCTAAGTTGGAGGGAAGGTGTCTTCCGGTGTCTGGGGAGTGTCCGGTCCCGAGCCAGAACCAGTCCGCCGCCGTCCGCAGTTCACCCAGGCCTGCCGCCGTCCACGGCTTACCCAAGGCAGCCGGCAGTTCCCCAGTCAAGTCAGCCAAGCGTTAATGTGGATAGCCCAGGAAGGGCTCCTGTTTCCCCGTTCAGCCCAGGAAGGGCTCCTGTTCCCGCGTTCGGCCCAAGAAGGGCTCCTGATCCCCAGTTCGGCCCGGGAAGGGCTCCTGGTCCCCAGTTCGGCCCGGGAAGGGCTCCAGGTCCCCAGTTCGGCCCGGGAAAGGCTCCAGGTCCCCAGTTCGGCCCGGGAAGGGCTCCAGGTCCCCAGTTCGGCCCGGGAAGGGCTCCAGGTCCCCAGTTCGGCCCGGGAAGGGCTCCTGATCCCCAGTTCTGCTCGGTGTCGGCCCCAGCCCCAGAACTCGCTCCAGGGTTGGCCCCAGCCCCAGAGCTCGCTCCAGTGCCCGCTCAAGAGCCCGCTCCTCCAGAGCGCCCACCAGAACCCGCTCCTCCTGAGCGAACCCCAGGATTCCTAGATTTCCCCAAGAAGATTTTGGGGGGGGCCATATACCTGTGGCCGAGCCGGCCAAAGTCACGGAGGAACCGCCATGGCCTCCCGGGTCCCCTGCTCCGCCATGGCGGCCTGAACTACCTGCTCCGACATGGCGGCCCGAACTGTCTGCTCCGCCATGGCCTCCTGGACTACCTGCTCCCCAGTGGAATTGTTACGTGCGGGACGTGCCTTTCGGGAGGGGGGAGTACGGTCACAGATCGGCCAGACTCAGCCACCTCCCAATCACAGCAAACACCTTCACCTGAATACTGATCACGCGCACCTGTCACTAATCTGCCATCATCAGCCACCCTTAAGCACACACCTCACACCACTCCAGGGTCCGATCTCGTTCCAACGAAGTGGACTCTGTCTATGATATCCGTAAGATTCATTGAAAGACTTACCTACCAGTTGAACTTACCTCCTGTGTTTCCTCCAGTGTTCGTTCCAGTCCCCTGCTCCGTGGATACCCCGTCACTCATCGTCTGAGGTGTGTGCTATCCTCTGTCTCCCTTCCACGATCTCCTGGGAATCCCCATACTAGAGTTATCTCTCCTCATCTACCCAAAGGACTTCCTAACTGACCGAACACCATCACCTGAGTTCTAATCACACGCACCTGTCACGGATCAACAATCACCCTCAGCTCCCATTCATAAGCACACACCTCACACCACTCCAGTGTCCGATCTCATTCCAACGAAGTGGACTCTCTCTATGATATCCGTGAGATTCATTGAAAGACTTACCTACCAGTTGTACTTACCTCCTCTGTTTCCTCCAGTGTTCGTTCCAGTCCCCTGCTCCGTGGCTACCCCGTCACTCATCGTCTGAGGTGTGTGCTATCCTCTGTCTCCCTTCCACGATCTCCTGGGAATCCCCATACTAGAGTTATCTCTCCTCATCTACCCAAAGGACTTCCTAACTGACTTTATACTCGCCTGCCCGTACCCTCTGCTTCACTTGCTGAAAATCATTCTAACCCTCTGTGTGAGTCTCCTTCCGTAACACTTACGTAATTGTATCTTGATTTAGTAATGTTTCGATATTTGTACTGAAAAACAAGACAAAATACTGAGGAAGAAAATTATTTTTTGCAGTGCAGCAACTAAATTAGACCAAAATGCTTAACATACAGACTCCATTTAAACTTTGTTTTGTAGATAATTTCCGAGTTTTGTTTTTTTATTCATTATTTTAAATGATTTAAGTAATTTTAATTACTGAATTATTCATTAAATTATTGAATTACTACTAAAATTACTAAATGTCCACCATTTAAAATTAATGACAGTGATGTCATAAAATTTTGGACTCTGAATTCCAGCTGGGAAATGTTGATGCTCATATTAGCATTATGAATTCTTTGGTCTTATCTTGCTTGCTTATTAAGTGTCAAGACAACGCTAAAAGTTCCTTACACAGAACCAAAGCCTTAAATATTAACACTCTTCTTTTGCTGCTTTGCAAGCACTGTTGAAATGCACATTTAGTTTGATGAAATTAAATTAAATTCTGTGTAATCTTACCATTTATCTTGGTAACAGGAGAGGTGTAGTCAATCTGATCTACAGCCGTGATGAATGCCTCTGGCAGGGCATCCTTTACCGGAACAACCACAGACATCAATTATTCAGAATTGTCATTAACATTTAAGTAAAACGGTTGTTCATTTCTCCACATTATTTTGTTTTTACATTGGACTAATAAAAATAGGTCCAATGGAATTCTTTTTTTTTTTCATTTAGAGATATATAATCCTACTTTAAACTGAACTAATTCACATGTGGACAGTGTTGTCAGTCAAAGAATGGGGTCACTCCTTCAGTAAACACAGATAAAATGACACTAGCTCAAGGCCACAACAAAGTGTTGACAGAATTAGGATGACATTAACTGTGAATGAATGACCCAGACATAAAAGCAAATGCTCTACATCACTTTCAAACATCTAAAAATGAGCTGAACTGACATGGTCTTGGGACTTCAGGTCTGTACCTGTGGTGTGAGCTGTTTAAAGGTGATGTAGGGAGTGGCGTTGGACAGAACCACTTTACTATGGACTTCGGTTCCGTCTGTCAGCACAACGCCCTTGGCAGAACCATCCTGACCAATAAGGACCTGTTTAACGTCCTGCAGGCCCCGACAGATTAATATCCGTGAAACAACCGGTTCTTTTGAATGAATGTGCCATGCACAGAAACAATGGCTTGAGAAAACGGTTACACCTTCTTCCTGAATACTAACCCTGTTTGTAAAAATATCTGCTCCGAGAGAGCGGGCGGAGCGGGCGATCGATTCAGACACTCCACCCATTCCTCCCTCCACGTAACCCCAGGCACCTTTCTCTTTCTCCAGCTCACCCATGACATGGTGCAGCAGGACGTATCTACAAGATTAAGCATACATTATCCACAACACCAAGCACAAGATATTCTGGATCTGTTCGAACACATAAAAGTCAAACTATCCTCACCCACTTCCAGGATTATTTGGGCTTGTGTTTGCACCAATCACAGAGTCAGTGGCTAATGTGGCTCTCAACGGCTCGGATTCAAACCAGCGATTGAGCACCTACAGAAAAAAAAAGACTTTAAAACTGAAATTTCAAACAAGAAGGCTTCTAATGCCGTGTTCATGTCATGAATCACATTCTCAAACTCACAAATAATTCAGTTCTTAGGCAATGCTCATAAAGCTGAAAATGATTGATTCATATTTTAATGTGTATTTTTTAAAGATTTTTTATGATTTTATTTCTTATGCTTATCAAGGCTTCATTTATTTGATCAAAAATACAGTAAAAACTGTAATATTGTGAAACATTATTACAATTTAAAATAACTTTTTTCTGTGAAGCTGGTTTGCAACGATGTGCATCATGAAAAGCGCTATATAAATAAATGTGAATTGAACCAAATAACTGTTTCTATTGTAATATATTATGAAATGTAATTTATTCCTGTGATGGCACAGCTGTCTTTTCAGTAGCCATTTCAGTCTTGGTGAGCATAAGACACTTTTTTCAAAAACATTTTAAAAAATCTAAATTATTCTAAGCTTTTTACTTTCAGTGTGGATGCAAGCAGCAATAAAGTTGCCAAGCTCTACAGTGGCAGATGTGTTTTAACTTGAACACAATCCAAAAATCAGAGGACAAAAGAACTGAATGCATTATCTGGATACTGAACAAATTTACATTGCAAATAATTTTCAATGCTTGACCCCTAGGGGGCAGAGTCCCAAAGTTTCAAAGAGACCCTCAGGCCACTATTAGTTTTACTTCTTGTTTGGCTTCTTTGCAGTCAATTTTGATCAAAGATGATCAAGAAATTGTTCTTGGATTGACCTTCAGGGGGTCTGATACTTATTCTGTCAAATATATTCAAAAATGCCAAGTATTTATTTTCTGTCAAGGGCAGGGGGCATAACCCACCTTCATAACTGGAGCTGTAACAAGTTCATAGAAATCTGGTATATTCTTTCCCAACTTGAACCCTTTAAACATAGAAGCACATGGATTTTTTTTTATGTATCAGTTTTATCCTATTATTAAGTCATTATTAAGTTTTATTAAGTTATTCAGTTATTAAGTCCTATTCTTATAAGACTCTCTGTCTTATGTCAGCTGCAGCAGCAGAACAATTGAGGAAAATTTGGTTTATCATGTGTTATATAACCATGAAGTATCATTACCAGACTTCACCAAAGGTTTCAAGCTCCTCAGGGCAGATATTTTCTTTCTCAAAGAGCCCTGAGTCAGTCCTGGTATGTCAACGGGTGGAGCGTCTAAAAGAGGGTGGATGGCACAGGCCAGTCTTTCCAAATAAGATAAAAAATCAGGATAGACCTTTAGTGATAGGACATAGAGAAAAAATTTAAAAATGTAACTTATTAAATCATATAAATTATGTATATTTAGTTCATTATCTGAGGTAGAAGGGTGTGTAGGCAGTTTTCACAGTATTGTGTTTCTAGTGTCACATGCAAGTTTATGAAAGTGCTCTTGCAAAAAATCTAATTCCTCTTGTCAGTGGCATTGAACCTTGGCATCTTTCTCTGAGAATTTGCCAATCTCTTGCTGGGTCTTTGCCAGGTCAGCTCCAAGCGTTAAAGACCGCGGTGGCCGCCCTCTTGCATCCTCCAACATGGGGGTAAATGAATAGGGGTCCCTCATGTAAACCTTCAGGCCGTGTTTCTGCACAGAAAGACACACTGTCGAGAACTGCTGTCATTTTAGCTTGAAAGGAAAAAAGTAATAAATCATCTGCCACTTGTTTCTTTTCCTTGTGGAAAAGAAGTGTACGGAATGTGCACTTGTAGTGCCCTTCACATCTTAAAAGTATATTTAAAAAAGTGTAATTGCAGATAATGAAATAAAACTAAAACTCTCTGAAACTAAGAGAGTACACTTTAATGTTTCTTAACACACTTAGAAAGTATGTAATAATGTCAGATTAAAAGCATTACTTTTATAAGACCATTTTAAATTATTGTTTTAATAATCTTCGTTCATGCTTTAAAGAAGTAAATTAAATAGAAATGACATTTAAGTATATTTTAGTTTACCATAAATGCTTGTCAGTACACTTGGCAATACAAACATATTTCAAAGACAACAGAAGTAATTATGAAATTACACTACCGTCCAAACTTGTCTCTTATGCTCATCAAGTCTGCATTTATCTAATCAAAAATACACCAAAAACAATAATATTGTAAAATATTATTACAATTTAAAATAAGTTCTCTATTTTAATATACTTTAAATATAATTTATTTCTGTGTGAACTTTCATCAGCCATTACTACAGTCTTTACTGTCACCTGATCCTTCAGAAATCATTCTAATATGATGATTTATTATCAATGGTGGAAACAGTTGTGCTGTTTATTTGTTTGCTTTAATGTGTTAACTAACAACTAAAGTACTTGATTACATAACTGTAGTGTTTTTCAATATTACATTTAAAGTTAATATATTTTAAATTAAACTAAATTGCAACTTCATTATTACAAATGTGTAATTACAAATATATTTCAATACATGACGTACAAGTTTCAAAAGAAATGACATTTAAGTATATTTTAGTTTACCATAAATGCTTGTCAGTACACTTGGCAATACAAACATATTTCAAAGACAACAGAAGTAATTATGAAATTACACTACCGTCCAAACTTGTCTCTTATGCTCATCAAGTCTGCATTTATCTAATCAAAAATACACCAAAAACAATAATATTGTAAAATATTATTACAATTTAAAATAAGTTCTCTATTTTAATATACTTTAAATATAATTTATTTCTGTGTGAACTTTCATCAGCCATTACTACAGTCTTTACTGTCACCTGATCCTTCAGAAATCATTCTAATATGATGATTTATTATCAATGGTGGAAACAGTTGTGCTGTTTATTTGTTTGCTTATGTATTAATTGGTTGGAACCTGTGATACTTTTTTCAGGATTCTTTGATGAATAAAAAATTTAAAAAGAACATAATTTATTCAAAATAGAAATCTTTGTAACAATATCAGTCTACTTACTATCACTTTTTATCAGTTTAACAATAAAGTAAAATAAAGCTGAGTAAAGTATTAATTTCTTTCAAAAAAAAAAAAACCTTAAAAATATTACTGATCCCAGACTTTTGAACGGTAGTGTACAAAGGGTGAACGGTATGGTATAGGGTATAAAGATGTACTTAAGTCCTACTTATGGAAAAAAAAACTTGCATTTAATATTAAATTTAAATGATAATATGTAATTATTGCAACAACAAAAAAACATGCAATTCAAAAGTATTCTAGTGTACTTCTTTTTCACAAGGTTTGTCAGGTCCGTCTGAGGTACAACATTTTGCTTGAGAGATAGTTAAAGGGGAGCCGATCCGTTTTAAACAAGAACGAAAGAGAGAATCGGGCATGTAACATCAATATGAACATCACCTTGAGCTCCAGGTCCTGGTAGATGTGTGGGCGCAGTAAACTGAGCAGATAGGAGGCCCTGGAAAAGTGGAACCCTGAAATCAACAGGCAAACTACACTGATTCACAGATGAATTTTAAGGGTCAATCAGCAATTTACACTTAAAATGCTTAGACTACGTACTATATCAGTTCTGAATTTCTAATTAATGATGATAACAGAGTGCTTTGAGAAACTGATCTTTGGCCAGTCTGTAGGGGATTCAGAGAACCATGGTCTAGGTGATAAACCTGAACTCACACCTGGAATAATCTCTTCAGATACAGCTGCTCCTCCGAGCACATGTCTACGTTCCAGGACTGCTGTTTTCAGGCCTCCCTTCTGCAGATATGCTGACTGGGCAAATCACAACAGGTGGTTTCTATAGATGAAACTGTTGTGCAACTGGGCATACACACGAGAACACATTTGGTGTTTACTTACAGCAATAAGGCCATTGTGACCTACAAATAAAGAAAAGGATTTTAGGTTTGTTCAAAGGAGTCTAAATTCTGCAATCATTTACTAGATGTTGAATAATAGCCGATGAATGTCGCATTATTTTCTCATGAAACATGGAGGTTATGAAACAAGTAGCCTATGACTGTGGTTCAAAGTATGCAGGAGTTGCAACAACATTTTTAGATATAATAAAAAAGGATAAAAAGTAGAACACTCTGCATGTTTTTTACAGTACACAAACTGTTACTCCTGCAGGGGAAGCATGGAGGCTCAGCAAGGCAAATTTTCTGTGGAGCCTATATCTATAGTCTTTATCTATCGCCGCATTAAATCTTTGGATGTTTTTGATCTCACTGGGACATTTGTAAACGTAAAATCATAATCGTTTAAAACTATTAATTCCAATGAATAGTATCTGGTACACAAATATAAATTTTCTCCAGTTTCTTTGATATAAAATTTCTCCAGTTTCTTTGAAATTATTTGAACAAAAACAATCCTCACAACGACGCAAACACGACTGAGACATGACTGTTCCTTTTTTCTTTTTTTACATTTTATTTAGTTCCATCACATTCAAATACAAGGCAAAAAGTGCAAGGCAGATATAAGGCAATGTCATAGTTTAAAGCATGTAAAACAGAATAACAACAACAACAAAAACATAAAATGAACATAAACATATTATAAAAAAAAAAAAAGAGAAAAAAAATACGATAAAAAAGTGCTATATAATATTAAGGCAGTTACATACATTTGAAAAGCTTTAGAATGTTTATTGTTTTTATAAGCTTCTTGTTTTGTGATCTCATTTTAGAAAGGGTTTCATATATTTTAAGATCAGTGTTACAAAAGGTAATATGTGGTGGTTTCTTTTGAGTTATTTTTGTCTTATGAATATAAAACTTTGCTAAAATAATTAAAAGATTAATAATGCAATTAATTAATTATTAATAATAAATTGTTTTTCAGGAAAAATATGGGTTTTGAAAACAAAATAAAATGTCATAAGGTTCTAAATAAAGGGTTTACCTTTCGAACGGTCTCTCCCATCGCGTATACCCGCTTATGGAGAAACTCCTGTTTATTCTGATACTGAAGCCTGATTTGTTCACGTTCGTGTACCAGCATGAAAAAATGGCGCTTCAACTCGCCAAAAGGGAAGAACTGACTACTACATAAGTCGGCTCAGAGCGCCATTCATCAGACCTTTTCTCCTTCGGCGACGAAGACATCTCCTCGCCGGACTCTGAAGCAAGAAGCCAAAGCAAAGAAGCTCAGCCTGCTGCTAGCTGTACACTCTCAGAAAAAAAGGTGGTGCTACAGGTGTTTCAGGCCAAACTCCTCCGTGGCATGTATGAGTCTGGACCGAATCCTGAGCCCTTTCAAAGAGCTGCGCACACCGACTGATCTGGCTATGCGTGCTACAAAGGCAACTGCGCAGGTAATCGGCAAGGCCATGGCCAACTTGGTGGTGCTGGAGCGCCACCTTTGGCTTAATTGGAGATCAGGGACGCTGACGGGGTCGCCTTCCTTGACTCCCCAGTCTCTCCAAAGGTATTTTTCGGCCCAGCCGTGGATGAATTGAGATATTGAATTGAAACCGCATTGAGATCTCTTTCGCGCTGTCTTGCGCTTGAATGGCTTAAATCACTTTAATGTTTAAACTGACTTAAAACATGTGAGAATGATAAACTGGCCCAATCGTTCAGACAGCTGATTATAGTTTTAAGGGGGCTGAGACGACAGAT
>NW_015656019.1:1066706-1069816 GCF_001515625.1 Sinocyclocheilus rhinocerous | reverse complement strand
ATTATGTTATCATTACTAACTTGTTTAATATTCAGTCCACATGCATGAAGTGTGAAACGAGAACGGCATAACCTTACGAAAAAAGAAAACACGGAAAAATCGCGGTTGCTGCGGTTCTTGCATTCCTCTGCGGTTTGCTCGTCAATAGCGCGGTATTGCGATATTGCGGTTATCGCGACAGCCCTAGATAGCGGACCCACATACTCAAAAGTACATTTCTCCTCTTCTCACTACCACGACGGTAAGTTCCCCACCCTCATGCAGCGACCTGCCAGTCAAAAAACTAAAACCGCTGACCATCCGGTTTCAGGCATGGAAAGCCATCCCGGATGTGTCAAGCTGGGTTGTAAAAACCATAGTGCGAGGTTACTCGCTCCAGTTCGCTCGCAGGCCACCTCGCTTCAGAGGTATTATTCAAACTTCGGTACAGGACAACGATGCTCACGTTCTCCGGGCCGGAGTGCAAACTTTGCTCGCAAAAGGAGCCGTAGAGACGGTTCTTCCATCGAACAGCGAGTCAGGCTTTTACAGACGCTACTTCCTCATTCCCATTCTCGATCTCAGGCATCTAAACCGCACGCTGATGAAACGGCCGTTCAAGATGCTACCTTTGAAACAGATCCTCATGCAGATTTGCCCGGGGACTGGTTTTTAACAGTGGATCTGAAAGATGCTTACTTTTACATCACAGACCGTTCTTGAGATTCAATAGTGGCATATCATTATACAGTTCTTCCATTCGGACTGTCTCTGGCCCCACGCACTATTATGAAGTGCGTGGATGCAGCTCTTTCCCCTCTGAGGCAGATGGGAATCCGTATCATGATTTACCTCGACGACTGGCTTTTGCTAGCCAGGTCAGAACAGGAGCTTATTGCTCACAGGTCGCTGCTACTCAGCCATCTGGGCTAAAAATCAATTTAGCCAGTAGTAGTCGGCTCCTCCCCTTTTGGCGGGCTGAAGCGCCATTTGTTCGTGCAGGTACACGAACATGAAAAAATCAGGCTTCAGTATCACAGTAAACAGGAGTTTCTCCATAAGCATGTATTCGCAACGTTCATCGCTTATCTCAGGAAAATTAAATAGAAAAGGGGCAATAGAAAAATAAATGTTCAATATCTTCAACTGATATCTTACAAAACACTATGAATATATCTGCTAACAGCTGCATTTACAGGATAACACCTGTGAATAATTTTGTAAAGTATTTCTTTTACTTTATTAGAAATAACATGTTTGTATGGTAATGTCCAAATGCTATGCCAAGATATACAATGAGGTTTAAGCCATTTGGATTTACACGGAGGATTAGATTAAAAGAGTTTCTTACAAAACTGTTCTTAAAACGTTTGTCAAAAAAGGAGAGACCATTTACAAAAAATTGGGGATTTTTTTACGGTTGAATTATTATTACATCTGAGATTATGGTTATGATTATTATGCCACTGGGAATAGCCTTAATACTTTGTTAAATTCTTTTTCGTGACTGGTCCTCCCTTGCCAGCGTTGAGAAAAACAACAGGTACCACGTGACCACGTTGTCTGTGCGCTACTTTAAAAGTTGTCTGAATAATAATTTATATCTATACAATGACACTGATAAATGGTAATTAAAAATAAAGTTAAAATACACACTGAAGAGGTCACGTAAAATAATTATTATTTACATAATCGAAGAAAAGCCCCGTTTAGGCACTCAATTTCGTTCCATGTTACATTTTTGTTCTGTGTCTTTAGGCCGTGAATGAATGTCTGTAGCCTACCTGCACCAATAACGATCGCATCATATTGAGGTTTGAGGGCAGTGCTGCTGTGGCTGCCACGCCGTGTCACTGAAATAAACCCCCTGTGCGCACAACCTGCCCTGACAGCCGCAGCCATGACGAGTCCTGACAGCCCGCAAACCCAAAACTCAAACTCCACAACTTCGCCTTCTCTTCACAGTGTACTGGGGGGAAAGTCCAAGTACAAGGTACTTTTCCTCTCCTTGGAACACTCCTCCCCCACAAGTTAAAAAAAAAGTGAGGGTGGGGGTCCAGCAGGTACCAGGGGTCCTCATAGGAATGCTAGGGGTGGGAGGAAAAGTTTTGAGGAAATCAGGGTAAAAAATGTAAAAAATAAAAAATAAATAAATAATACATTGAACTATTAAACTAACCAACTAGTAACTAACTAGAAAAAAGACAATAATTTTCGTGACTGGTCCTCCCTTGCCAGCGTTGAGAAAAACAACAGGTACCACGTGACCACGTTGTCTGTGCGCTACTTTAAAAGTTGTCTGAATAATAATTTATATCTATACAATGACACTGATAAATGGTAATTAAAAATAAAGTTAAAATACACACTGAAGAGGTCACGTAAAATAATTATTATTTACATAATCGAAGAAAAGCCCCGTTTAGGCACTCAATTTCGTTCCATGTTACATTTTTGTTCTGTGTCTTTAGGCCGTGAATGAATGTCTGTAGCCTACCTGCACCAATAACGATCGCATCATATTGAGGTTTGAGGGCAGTGCTGCTGTGGCTGCCACGCCGTGTCACTGAAATAAACCCCCTGTGCGCACAACCTGCCCTGACAGCCGCAGCCATGACGAGTCCTGACAGCCCGCAAACCCAAAACTCAAACTCCACAACTTCGCCTTCTCTTCACAGTGTACTGGGGGGAAAGTCCAAGTACAAGGTACTTTTCCTCTCCTTGGAACACTCCTCCCCCACAAGTTAAAAAAAAAGTGAGGGTGGGGGTCCAGCAGGTACCAGGGGTCCTCATAGGAATGCTAGGGGTGGGAGGAAAAGTTTTGAGGAAATCAGGGTAAAAAATGTAAAAAATAAAAAATAAATAAATAATACATTGAACTATTAAACTAACCAACTAGTAACTAACTAGAAAAAATACAATAATCTAATGTAATAAAAACAATTTTTTTTTCAAATAATATTTTACACATCTGTAGCCTATAATATTAATCGGTCACAGTATAAATGAATGAAACATAGATTATGCTATAATGGGGCTAGGTGAAAGTGATCTAAAAAAAATCCTGGGTTATTCTTTCAACCCAAATGCCGGGTTGAGCTTTTTGGATCTTTTTTTTTTTTTTTTTTTTT
>NW_015656019.1:1062298-1066668 GCF_001515625.1 Sinocyclocheilus rhinocerous | reverse complement strand
CTATAAAATCGTTACTGTGCTGTATATCGTTCAATTTTATGCAGAGCAACATACAGGGGCGCGGTGTGAGTTAAACGAGTGTCGCATCTGTGTTTTCCCGTGATGACACAGCCTGGCCTGCATGCGTAAAATAAATGTTTTTATTCGAAGTTATCATGCAAACCAGTGGTTGTGTGGAGTAGCCTATTTTACACTATATTACTATTTTACAGTTAATCTGTAAACATTAATTCATGTGTGAAGTAAAAACATAAGCTAGTATTAGGCCTATAGTAAAAAAAATAAATGAACCCATTAGCTGGGTTAAATAAACAACCCAATTTGCTGGGTAAAATTAACCCAAAATGTGTTCTGTCCTATATTTACCCAGGCCTTGGGTTAAAAATAACCCAAACTGGGTTGTTTTTAACCCAGTGTTATTTTAGAGTATGCTAACAAAACATACCATATTTTTGGACATTTACTATAGTAATACCATGTCTTTTGATCCAGCGCTGTCGTTTATATTCACAGCACCAGGACAAACATTGGTGTGACACCACTCATATAAAAATACTTTAACATAGACATAAATATAATTTTTTAAGCAAAATCAGACTTTTTATGTCTTTGCATTGATTCTGCTGGAAAGCACTTCTTTTGCTGATTTTATTGCTGTTTTCCAGTCACAGTTTATTCATCAGTCTAAAAAATCTGCAGAATAGAGCCTTTTTATGCGCTTACTAATAACTGGTATTGAGGCGAGTATAGAGAAGCGGCTGAAGAAAGCTCAGTTAGAAACACTAATATCAACAATCTCTTGGTAAATCTTTATACATGGCTAACTGTCTGTTGTTTTGCGTGTCTAGATAACTATTCAAAGTGGCATAAAACATCTTGCATTTTGAGAGTGTTAGACCAAGGTCCAAAGAAAGATTTATGGTCAAAGTGTTGTTTAAAGAAACACAGTCTTGACATTAACCTTGTGTTATAATCTGTACTTGATAGTAGGATAGCCAAAGGTAGGCCTCAATATAAATACTTAACAGAGTGAGAGTGTTCCACTTCTTTAAAAGTGTGCAATGAAAGCACATATCAAGACAAAACAAGTTATTTAAAAGAGCTTTGTCTATTAATACCCTGCTACTCAAGGGCAAGGCACAAGGAAAAATCACAAGACAGAGCCAAATGATCTCACATCAGAGCCACAGTAGCTCCATTGTATTGAGCTGCTTCTTAAAGCTGCTGTACTGAGAAGAGTGAGAAAACTGATTATGTATAAGATGAACAGATATCACCTGTTTGTGGCATACCTGTGATCTCAGAGTTTGTGATCAACAAAATAAAATTGGACAAAATTAGTAGTACAAGCTGTTTACTATATCCTCGTCATTTCCGTATCCTACAGTGAGAAGTGTGAGAAGTCTTGTGTTCTCTGACTTGTTCTGAGAAATCCTGTTTATGAGACAAAAATGAGAAGTGAAATGACATATGAAAAAAAGCTATCTCTCTCTCTATCTCTCTCTCTCTCTCTCTCTATATATATATATATATATATATATATGGCAATTCACTTGACATATACCACATGCTATAATTCGAATTAAAATTAATTATAGCAGTGATTTTGATTATCAGGTTATGAATTTGTAAAAGAAGAAAGAAATATCTCTAGTCATTCAAAATGTGGTAGCATTCATTTTCATTAATTAAAAATATTTAATATAATATTTAATTTTTAATTTAATTTAATATTATGTTAAAATTTAAAAGTTAAATGATGTTTTAAGTAAAATAATGTAATTAACATGGAAAAATTAACAATCTGAACATAATTCCCGATTTGAAAAATTATTTTTGCATGTAATTCAAAGGCATTCGTTCATAAATAAATAAAGAAAGAAAGAAAGAAAGAAAGAAAGAAAAAGAAAAAGAAAGTGCCGAGACGATAACAAAGCCACGTTTTATTCCAGTAGGTGGCAGCAAAGACTTTGGGTTATCAGAGGAAGCGTTCATTCCCATATCAGCCACAAATATAAAATAATAGATAAGAATTTAGATTAGAATTAGAATTTATTATTACAGGTAGGCATAATCATCTGAACCATTTTTTTATGTAAACAAGTATTAGTACTTTAATTCATGCATTATGTTTTTGAACACTTTACAATTTAATTTGTCATTAGTAACATTAGTTGACTAACTATGTACAATACATCTACAGCATTTAGTCATACAATATTTATTTACCAACCAATACAGCTGCACAGTGACCTAACACAAACAATCATATTTATATAGATTGCCAAAGATTAATAAATCTGCAAAAAAATATTGCTCATTGTTAGGTTCATGTTAGCTAAGGTATTAACAAACAAAAGAGACATATTGTAAGGTATTAGCTGAGATTTACTATTTCTGTATCAGCCTTTAACATTAATTAATATCCTGTTAACATGAATCATTGACTGTTTAAGATGGGAACTTCATAGTTAATTCAAAGCCATTTGAATATTGTCTCTTTCCATTATAAGACACTCAAATAAAGTTGCTTCAAAGCCTTGCCATACTTAAGAAATATTCTCTTCAGCTAAGAGAAATCATCTTGACTGAAGAGCCCATCTGAAGAGATCATAAGTGGTTCGCTCTCTATGCTAAATATGATAAGAGACGATGTATCAACGTCATGCTGATGGGACTGCAGACAGCTTTTAGAGACACATTTTAAAAACAGGAGGTTTGTGGCTTTGTGCATTTCACTCAAGTAACCGAAGATAACCAAAGCTTAGACCTTAAATGAATTAGCAACTCAATTTGAGTCTATATGATGTGTAATTGCTGTGACGCAGTATACAATATCTTTTAACTTTTATTTGTTTTGCTTATGCTGTGAAAAACAACTCCTATTGATTCAGGTTCTCAGAAGGAAAAGAAATAAAGTAGCCTGCTATTAGACAATCTAGTGTTTCCCGACACCTCTCAGAGCATGTCGTCAGGGAATTATGGTCAAGAATGAGATACTCTACAGGCACGCCAGCTTGGCTTTCCTTGAAGGAACACATCTGGACAACCACACAGTCAACGTTAATTTGATCAAGGCCAGGGAATTTTGTTCTTGTAAGCGAAAATTAACACTTCATTTCCTTTGTCGGCAGAAATTCTACACCGTGGACTCATGGCCAAAATGAAATTAGCTGAAAATGGTCCTGCTTTAAAGTATAATTAGCTCATTGTTGAGATGCCTAGTTAATTTTCTTCCAGAGAGCTGGCTTGCTGGCATGAGTTGATTTAAGCTGGTCTCCGAGCCTGGCAAAACTATGCCAGTTCAAACCATCACACAGATGGCCTGATGAGGCTAAGAAACCAGTTAGGACAAGCAAACCATCTTAGACTGGTTTCTGTTGATATTAGAATTTGACCTTCAATCCTAAAGCAAATACTGTTCAACTAGGTACACACACACACACACACACACACACACAAAATTGGTTCTTCAGTGGTTCTTTGGGGTGCATATAGCACCACTGCCATACAAAGAAGCCGTTAAGCCTAGTTCTTTAAAGGTACTCTAACTCTTATTCTCTTAGTTTAGTTTTTAGGAAAGGATTAAAAATAACATTACAATACAGTGTATTTCCTGAAAATAACGTGGTTCTCAACCTTTTTGCCCCATGGCCCCCCTATTACAGGGCCCCCACACAAGACTTTTTGACCTCAGAAAAGCATAAAAGTGATTCAAACCAGTGTAGTTAATCCTGATTCATAGCAAACATAAGAGAGTGGAGTATCTAAAATCTAAGGAGGACATTGGGGTTCCTCCTAAGGTTCATCATATAGCACCATTTGACAAAGGCGCTGTATAACACCTTTTAAAGATAGGTGCTATATAGGCCTAGCACTTAAAGTGGTTCACCTATGATTATGAGCCAATTTAGCAACATTTTTTAGAGTGTATTTTATCCATATGCCTCAGTTTTTAATATATAACCTGAGGCACGTGTTTTTGATGTTAGCTGCAGCTAATGTGAGTCGAATCTTTTCATTCAGCCAGTCTGTAGTGATGTCCGGTTCGCGAACGAATCGTTCAATTTAACTGGTTCTTCTTAGTGAACCAGTTGAACCAGTTCACCAAATCGGACTGAATCGTTTGAAACGGTTCACGTCTCCAGTAAGCACTAAACCACAAATTACTTAAAAACACTTACATATGATGCGATTTCAATTTTTCCTTTCTCTTTTAAGTGTCACAAGCTCTTGGTGCATAAAGAAGATCTATAAAGTTGCAAAGACTAAAGTCTCAAATCCAAAGAGATATTCTTTATAAGCATTAAGCGGCTCGTTCTAACACGCCCCCACATACCTACGTCACGATGTGGGAAGATTTGCATAAC
>NW_015656019.1:1056234-1062164 GCF_001515625.1 Sinocyclocheilus rhinocerous | reverse complement strand
AAAGAATATCTCTTTGGATTTGAGACTTTAGTCTTTGCAACTTTACAGATCTTCTTTATGCACCAAGAGCTTGTAACACTCCAAAGAGAAAGGAAAACTTGAAATCGCATCATATGACCCCTTTAAACCGCATAAACACATTTCATTACACCAAATACACAAAATAATGTTCTTTTTAGCAACATCATATGACCCCTTTAAATTATTCACTTTTTTTAACGTGGCTGACACTCCCTCTGAGTTGAAATAAACCAATATCCCGGAGTAATTAATTTACTTAAACAGTACACTGACTGAACTGCTGTTAAGAGAGAACTGGGCTGCATATTTAGACAGACTTAAAGAAGTTCCAGATCTATACTTGTGCTCTTATTATTTCAGTTATTTTGCCTTTAATGTAAATAAACATGTGCAAACAATATACTTGCTCTTGTGAATTTATTTTGATGTTAATTACATTGTGCAAGCTGTCTCTTTAATACGTGTGGTTTATATACATGTTGCTGCTGATTGGGCTGACATTTTTGACACCGAACCCACCCACCCAACAAGAGAAAACGTATCTCAAACCCTGTTGCACACCGTTTCCTGGAAACATGTTGTTCAACCCAAAACGTTGCGCACCGGTTTGAGCTTGAACGTGCCCCTGATGATGAACACAAGCAGAGCAGCGTGTGCAGCGCGCCGGGTACTAATGAACATACACGCCCACTGCTGGAGCGGTTCTCGTTCTCGAGTCAAGAACCGGTTGCATCGGTTTTCGGATCACCAGTATACTGAACCGAGAACCGTTTCTTTCGGACACGTCAGATTTGAGAACTGATGAGCTGATGATATTGCGCATGCGTGATTCAGCGTGAAGCTACCGAACAGATTGCCTACTAGACTGACACAGCACGTCTGAACCGAACTGGTTCTTTTGGACAACTTGATGCTGTGCTAATGTTATGAGAGCGGGTAAACCGAGGACTTGAATGAAGGGCAATCTGGCGAAACGTACGTTTATTTAATAACAAATAAATCGCAATGTATAGTAAGTGAATTATGGTTTCTTCGCTGATGACAACTAATTTACTATATATCTTCAAGACTTAAATCCTCGTATGCACATCAATGCCTGTTACTGTATTTGGGTGCTTAGTTGCAAAACTTAATTGTAAACTTTTCAGATCATGATTATGATGTTTTAACTGGCTGAAGTTATGATACTGACTTTATATATTTGAAATGTGTATTTTCATCCTGGCCCGGGACGACAGACTTGATATCATTACGTCATCGCGATTGACGTCATTACGTTTGGGCGTAAAAGAACCGATGAACCGTTTTTTTTAACCGGTTCATTGAAACGAACTGTCCGAAAGAACCGGTTCGCGGAAAAGAACCGGACTTCCCATCACTACCCGTCTGAACAATGAATCAGACTGAATCAGTGCAAGCAGTTATAAAGAAAATCGATGAAGAACCGATTAAGGATCTGAAAAAAAGTAATTTTAATTAACTTGTTTTATGAATATGTTTATGCAGATTATATTTTATTAAAACATGCAAAAAACTGTTTAGTCAAGAGGTGTAGGCTAAATAAATTTTGGTGATGTTTATTATAAATGCAAATTATCTTAAATTAAATGAATTAACAAGAGAAACATTTTCAGGTATTCTATACATCGTTTCTCCATTTTGTGTATATGGTACACAATATGGTACTTTACATACATAATTAACAAATTAATCATCAAATTTTGTTCCAAATAGCAGGAAATATGCCAAGCCAGGAGGTCAAGGACCACGTGATGATGAAGTATTTCAAGGCGTGAAAGACCGGGGCTGCATTCAGCCCCGACAAAACGGTGCAAAACGTTTTTTAAACGGAAACGGTGGTGCGTTGAACACACTGTTCTGATGACGCAAGAGTTGCAACTATGGCAGCTGAGAAGGCCATTCTTTGTGTTCTTTTTGAAGAATTTTCGGAGCCTGATGAAATCGGTATAAATACGTGTTTAATACTGCAAAATACGCTCGATGGTACAGTCATTGCCCTTGCCCTCCAGAATAAAAGAGAACATACCAATCGAGTGAAGGGATTTGTGGAAACTGTGGTTCCTAATATTGTGATCCAACATTTGCCTCGCATTGCATTTCAGGATGAAAAGACAAACATTTCAGGTGAAGGATAATCCACTTCTTACCTCCGAGACTGTGTTATGATCTATATGACCTTATTAGGGGGGAAGTCGTGGCCTAATGGTTAGAAAGTCGGACTCATAACCCAAAGGTTGTGGGTTCGACCCACCAAACAAGAGAAAACGTATCTCAAACCCCGTTGCACACCGTTTCCAGGAAACATGTCGTTCAAACCGGAAACCGTAGCAAAACTTTGCGCACCGGTTTGAGCTTGAACTTGCCCCCCGCTGAATTGTTTTGGAACGATTCTTTGACACAAACTGTCCAAAAGAGCCGATTCGCGAAAATGAGTCGGGTTTCCCTCTCTCTAGCCTCATTTCCTTCAACTCCAACATGTGCTGGAACCCAAATAAATGAAATAAAAATGCCCTGATTTTTCATTCTATATATATACTGCAGTATTTCAAGTATGACATCTTGTCTGCACTCTAGCAGCGTTATGTCACCGTATCCATTAAAAAACAACTGCGCGCGTTCTGATTTGAATGACAACGGCTTCCTCCAATCAAAGCGCAGGACAGAGCGAGAGGGCGTTTCCGTTTCCCCTTGCGGCCTGTTCTGTCTGTCACCTCCTGCTGCGCGGTTCTAGCTGTACGGGACGCGTCCTGTCCCCGGTGCGCAGGCGGGAGAGGCCCGAGCTGAACGCGTAAACATCGGGCGTGGGACGCATGATTTTAAAGGACTGGGTGCTGCAAATGGAAGCGGATAGTTTTGTGCGCAGGCGGCGGATGACAGCGGACACATCGGGCGGCGATGCCGCGGTGGCCGGAGCTTCCGCGGGAGCGAAGATACACTGGCTCGGCGGCAGGTTCTGGGGTGTTTCCGAGAGTCTCGTCGGCATTTTGACACCTCGGATAGCAGGAGAAACGGAGCTTCATGTTGGACATTTCTATGGTTCCCAGGAGGCCAATGATTTGTCGGAACCGGACTATGAGGGTTTGCCCCAGGGTGCCTCCACCAGCACGCACATGTTGGCAGGAGCAGTGGCAGGAATCATGGAGCATTGCCTGATGTTCCCTGTTGATTGTGTGAAGGTAAATAACGCAGTTGCAAAACATCAAGAGTTTTATAAAGAATTGAAGTAGAGTTAATGTGACCAGCAGGCCCTTGAAAGATCCGACAAGCTGGGAATGTCGAGTTAGTTCCCCTGTGTGGTTTCCAGACTATTTATTTTATAGTCTAACGTTACAGACAATATAGTTTCCCTCTGCTTCTTCTCAGATTTTAGTTGTTTACATATAGAATTAACTGTTGCACTTCATATTCATTGCAGTTGGTAATGTTAAGAATTATGTGTAGTCATGTAATCTCTCCAACGTTTAATTCTGTCTGGACCAATCTAGTAATAACTAACATAAGTCCCAAGCATGTAATTCCACCAGCACCTGCTTGCTTTTTGTTGTTGGTGGATTGTTATGAAGGTAGAATGACGTCAAAAAGATTTGCATACGCAGGGTAAGCAAATAATTTTTTCTTGCGCTTGAAACACGATTTACACCGTTACAAAGCTTCTCTTGCGCATGCAAATTTAATTTACGCTTACAGTCTTATGTACACTTCCACAAATATTACCCTGCGTATGCAAATCTTTTTGACGTCATTCTACCTTCATAGATTGTATCCTGTGTTTGTAGTACCTGTCTGTCTGCGAGGTGTCATTATGGAACATGAACATGAGAATGAGGTAGTGATGTCCGGTTCGCGAACGAATCGTTCGATTTAACCCTGACTTTATATATTTGAATGTGTATTTTCATCCTGGCCCGGGACGATAGACTTGATATCATTACGTCATCGCGAATGACGTCATTACGTTAGGGCGTAAAAGAACCGATGAACCGGTTTTTTGAACCGGTTCATTGAAACGAACTGTCCGAAAGAACCGGTTCGCGGAAAAGAACCGGACTTCCCATCACTAGAATGAGGTAGGAAGGTCACACGTGGTTTCTGCGCTCCTAAACCACATGACCTTGTTGACGCTGCTTTGGGATACTGCGCATGCGCATTGAGTCTGTAGTTCAAATGCAGTCTACTGAGAATTAGGTTTTGTCTTTTAAGTCGTAGGTTAACATAGAGGCAATACACTAACTGAAAGGGTATTATGTTTTTTTGACATACACCATAGCACATCTGTGATATGCTACTAGTTGTTTAACTGCTAGACAGATACTCCGACTGCATACTTCTCACTAGTGTTTCCCTAAACAGGACACTTCACTTCATGTGTCATTCAAACCGCTTTGCATTAGAAGTGTTTGCTGTGGATGCACTGATCAAGATGCCATTGGCAAACTGTAAGGAAGTATTACTTTGAGTGCTCAGCTGCTCTTGTCAGGATGAAGTGAAGGGATCTTTAGAAACAAAGACACTTGTTTTATGTCTTTTACAGCTGTTCTCTCTCAAATGGGCCAGTCCAGACTGTGATCCTAGAACACACTGATCTCTTTTGTTCATTTTAACAGTTTTTTTATTACACCTTAAATATTTGCTATAAAAATAGTATTAGCCTATATATAAGAATGTTTCCCTCAACTTTTCATATTTTTAGAGTGCCACACATTTGACTAAAATGTAAATTTTGATTTGCTTCTGCATTGAAATGATTTTTTTACTGACTCATATCCCACCTCTTCATCTACATGAAGACACTACACTTTTTAGTCCGTTTTTAATGTATCAAATCAAGTTCAGCCCACATTTATTCATGTTGAATATCTTGTTTCATTTGGAAATATGTTAGTAATAAAACTGGTTGGAAGTATTTAATGTTGACTTTTAGATTTTTGCAGTCTGTCACTTTGCAAAATATGCAAGTTCCGTACTGAGGTTGATTCACAGCAGTATGAGTGATGAGGAAAGGTAAAGCTAACAGTAGATTCTGTTTTAGGGCTGCAACAAACAATTATTTTGCTAATCGTTTAATCTAACAATTATTACAATGATTAATCGACTAATCAATGATTTCACAGATTAACAAGTAGGCTTTGTTCTATTATTCAGCTTTTACAATTAGTTAAAATATTGAGTTTCACATATACTAACTTATAAATAAACAAGATAGGCTAATCTTAAACTTTTGAAAATGTCAAACAGTTATATTGCAAACTATCACTTTAATGTAATAATATGATTACATTCACTAATAAAAAGATTTTATCATTAGCTGGCTCACTGGAGAACCTGCTTAATAACAGAAAATCAAGTTGTAATTTTAACTGAAAGCGACGCTGATTCTGTTTTTTTAATGTTAAATAAATACTGTAAAGCTGCTTGCTTTAAATCAAACTATTGTATAAAGCGCTATATATAAATAAGTGTGACGTGACTGGAGTGCCGATTGCGAAGCTGGTGCAAACTTATCCACATCGTTATGATTAGATACTAGGGCTGGGTGATATAGCTAAAAAATATATCAACGATATATGTTTCATATCGTTCGGTATCGATAATTATTGACATTTTTTATAACCTTTTTTAAAACAGAGCAATAGAAAAAATAAATTTAATTTAACCACTGTATTTTTAATTTTTTAATTAAAGAACCGTTTTATTTACCCACTTTATTAAGACAAACAACAATATATATATATATATATATATATATATATATATATTGTTGTTTGTCTTAATAAAGTGGGTAAATAAAACGGTTCTTTAATTAAAAAATTAAAAATACAGTGGTTAAATTAAATTTATTTTTTCTATTGCTCTGTTTTAAAAAAGGTTATAAAAAATGTCAATAATGA
>NW_015656019.1:1049703-1055758 GCF_001515625.1 Sinocyclocheilus rhinocerous | reverse complement strand
ACTGATGACGCTCCCTGACGCACTCCTAACATTCGATTGTACCATTTTTGCATTCAAATGCAAATGTTTATTTTAAATTCGACTAATATTCATTTTTTTAATTCACAATCTCCTCATCACAGGCAGGCACAGCACTCAATTCAGCATGTGTTCGTGTTTGTGTGAGCTGTCTGCGTCATTCATAGCATGTGCCTATATCGTGCGCTATATCGAACATTTTTTATATCATTATCGATGAAGGTGTACCGTCGATAGATATCGATACCGTTTTATCGCCCAGGCCTATTAGATACTTTCTTAACTGCTGCTTTCTCACCGCTGTCAGTTTTTGTTGTGTTTATTTCATTATTGAGAAGAAAATATGCAGCACATATTTACATATTCCTCCAAACGCATCTCTCATCTCTTTCACGACAGCACCACACTGGTCAAACCGCGTTACTGCAGGCCCTTACATCAGATCAAATGAGATCAAACGACTATTCAACAAGAAAAATATTTGTCTCGACGTTGTTGATGTCAACTAGGCCTAATCATTTCAGCCCTATTCTGTTTACACACAAAGGTCAAGTTAATATCTCTGAACACACAGTGTGGCACACTGCACATTGCCCCTGTTTAGAGAAGATAATCAGAAAGTAACTACAGCACATGTGCAGTCCATAATTCATTTATTTGTATAGGGACAGTACAAAAAAAAAAAAACATGATTTCAGTCCCCCCAAAAAATTAAATAGATAAAAGCAATGCATTGTGCATACAGTGGGTATAGAAAACGCACCTTGAAGATTCTGTGGCAGATGAGACTAAAACATACCTGTCAACCCTCCCGTTTTTCCTGGGATTCTCCCGTATTTTGCCATTCTATCCCGCTGTTACCCCGTTTAAATATTTTCCAGTATTTTTAATCTTTCTATAAAAAAAATCCCACTGGGTGTATTTTATATGTTTGCTACATTCGCCTCCGGTAAAACTCCCGTAATTTGTATGGGCCAAACCTCATTATATGAATAATCACGACAACAAATTCCAAGGTTGCCCAGTTGCCAGATCTTGTATGAAACGCATCCTTCTCACACAATCGACACATAAAAATTTCAACCCATTTGTCCCCTCAACTTGGCAACCTACAATAATGATGAGTACCGCGAGTGCACGGTAGTACCGTGGGAAGGAAAAAGCCAAAAACGACCCTTATTTTTACGCAGAAAACATGCAGTTTAAATAATTGTTTGATAATAATTGTTTAAATTAATATCATGAATTAATATAATAATAATATATATTTTTTTTTTAAATATAATAATTGGGCCCCAACCCCCAATTATTAGTGTGTTCTAATAATTAATAAATTTAATTATTTGGCCTCAACACCAAACAATATGTCTGGGGGAAATACAATACAGCTCACCATCCAAATAACAGCATTCCAACAGTAAAGTATGGAGGTGGTGATATCCTGTTATGGGGGTGTTTCTTTGCAGCAGGAACTGGAGCACTTGTCAGGATAAGGAAAAATGGATGGGGCAAAATACCGTCACATTCTTGAGGAAAATCTGCTGCCCTCTGCCAGAAAGTTGTCATTGGGAAGAAGGTTTACCTTCCAACATGACTATGACCCAAAGCACACAGCAAAACTGAGCACACAGTGGTTGATGGAGAAAAAGGTGAATGTCCTTGCATGGCCTAGTCAGAGCCCAGACTTAAACTCCACTGAAAATCTGTGGAATGACTTGAAGACTGCAGTCCACAAACAGTCACCATCAAATTTAACTGAACTTGAGCAGTTCTGCAAAGAAGAGTATGCAAATATTGCAAAGTAGGGCTGTGTATCACCAGCAAAGATACGATACATATCACGATATAGAGGCCACGATACGATACGTATCACGATACAGGACTGCACTGAATTTCACCTCAGCAGAATTTAGTAAAACAACTGTTTATTAAACACTGCATACCATAGGGCCATTGCTAACTATTGGCAGAACAGGCAGTTGACCTCTGCATTATGAAGGGCTTCCATAACTGTACCACAGTACAATATAGGTAATGGCATATGTTTCATGTTTACATTGTGCACTCCCCACCAGGTACAATATTCTGATTGTTTGCATCTTGTTTTTAAGCCCATAAATAATAATGTACTCGTTCTAATAAATTTTTATTGTAATGTACCCATTGTAATATATTAAAATCATCTTAACATTGCTGGTAGGTTATCATTGCACAAATCAACACACACTCTCTACGTTTAAAAAATAAAAATAAAAATTAGAAGAGTTCTAAACTAATGCACTGTCTTCACTGTACCTCACGCACACACGTTTAGTCACTCACGCTGCGCGCGCGAACAGACATTCTTTATCGCGATTAGACCATAGACTGTATAAAAACCGGTTTAGACAAACTTTTTAGCGCTGCCCCGCAATTTTATCAATAAAATAGCTTAATCGCTGAAGAGCTACATTATCTTTCTCAACAAGGAGCTGGTAACATCATCGTTTCTAAAGCAATTAAAGCCACAACTTCGCTGTTAATAGAGAAACGCGGCAAAACGGAGGTAATTCATACATACACACCCTCTCTCTCTCTCTCTCTCTCTCTCATAAATGAACACTTGATAATTCACACTTTTCTGAGAATAGAATATTGAAGTAGAGATCGCTAAACTGCAAGCTAACCGGTGTTTTCCACAAAGCAAGCGTGTTTATCCACAGTGGAGAGAGAGCGCGTGTGCACATGGTTGCCAGGTTGACAAAGATAAGTAGCACACTTGGCAAATATTTCCGTATTGCGCAAGTGGGATGCTCTGTTTCGGGGATTACGTCTCTTTATATCAGACAACCCAGTTGTGTTCCTCTGTGGCCAGATTAAACCTTGTTGTAGACTATATATTTTTCTCTATTCATTATTTTTTAGAAACCTCGCACTTTTCTACTCCATTTTAAACGGTGTTCTTGTATTCAAATTGGACACCTTAATCTCAGTTGGCTGTTTCTTGGTAGAAATTCAGTAACTCGTTGTAATAAAAGATCACTTCTGTCTGATCAGTTTTGTCTCTGTTCCCTGGCCCATTTTGCAACCCTGAGCATTTCAAGAGCAGTCTTGAAACTATCTGTTGGAGGTTGTAGTTCCTCACTCCCGTCATGAGGAACTGGCTTTAGGCGTAGTTTGCACACATTTATTGGCAAATATGATTATTTCCCGGGCGTTTTATGGAAGTATTGTTTCCTTACAGGAATACTGTTACTCATGCAACCACAGCAGGCATCTTAAATTTCACCACATTGCAGGCTTGCAGCTGTTGTTCTGAACTTTTTCAGCCTCTCTGACCATGTCAGTTCAAACATGACTTTTTTGGTATAGGTTCAAGGCCACAATGTAACTCTACAAAATGTGTTGTGCAACCAAGTACATTACTAAGTACTAAGTACAAACATTGTTTCCCTGTTGAATCAATGCCAGTGTTTCTGTAGAAGCTGGTTACAGGTACTGAATTACATCCACAATTCTCATGTATGTCCGGTGATACTGTAGGTCTGCTGGAAAAGCAGGTTAGGTGGTTAGATTATGTCCCTCCCTGTTTGACCTTATTGCTGCAAACTTCAGCTCTGATCTACAGATCCAATGACTTGGCTTTGTGATGCATTGTTTGCAAAGCTTTATTCTGTCATGGTTGTTGTTGTTGTTGTTTTTTACTGTGTTGTTTTTATGGTGTGTTTTAAGTTGATTTACTTTCAATGTAAAATTAATAAATATTCACACTTACTTAAATTATTTTTTTCACTATGTTGTGTGTATGTGTGTGTTGCATTGATATATATTTTGTTGCAGGCTTGAGATAATAAATGAAAAATAAATAAATAGGAGGAAACTTGCCCTATTGGGCCAGTGATGCATCGATTCGTCACAGTATGTTTGTTCGTCATGTTTTTATTTTATTTTTTCATTTGTACTTTATTCTGTTTTATTTTTGCAAATGTAAGTATTTATGTGAAAAATACTGAAAAATGTAGTATAAAAAATAAAATATCTTGCTGATTTTGCAGGCCTGATATAGTTTAATTATATTTTTATTTTATTATTTTGATTTATTATTATTGCAAATGTAAACTTCTCTAACATTTTTTTTCTATAAGTTTTTATGAAAAAATGCTGAAAAATGAAGCAAAAAATTTTTTTGCAAATCCTGCTGATTCAAATATCAACAATGTAATATTTGCTAGCTGTCTAAAATATGTTTTGTTGTAATTGAATAGTTTGTAATAGTTTTGAAAGCATCAGAATGGGTTGAAATGAAAGAAATTCACTGCATGCTATTTTTTTTTTTTATGTATTTATTTATTTTTTATTTTTAAAAAAAATATCATTAAGTCCAAGAACAAATCTGAACTGAAAATTTTTAATGAAAGTTTTTAATACCTGTATTTATACTAATACTTTAATCTACATAGTAGGGCTTGTAAGTTTAAACAATTGTTCTTTGTTGCAGACGCGCATGCAGAGCCTTCAGCCAGAGCCAGCTGCCCGCTACCGTAACGTGATGGACGCTTTGTGGCGAATCGTGAGGACGGAGGGAATCTGGAGGCCAATCAGGGGTCTGAATGTTACAGCTGTAGGGGCGGGGCCAGCCCACGCACTGTACTTCGCCTGTTACGAAAGGTTGAAAAAGGTCCTCGGTGATATCATCCATCCAGGAGCGAACAGTCATTTGGCGAACGGTACCAGTTTTCCCGCCCATCAGCACTGCTAATTCTCTCGCCGGCACATTTCTACATAGTGCAGTCAGTAAATGTGTTCTTTTTTGCTTTTTCAGAAGACCTTTTCAACTTTATTAACATATTAGTAGCAATGACAGCATCAAAATTAAGTGAAGTTCAGCAGTGGTTTAAAGCCATCAACATTCTGGAACTAGCTATTTGGCAGTGACTATGTTATTTGTATGAATCATGTATTACTCAAACATCTACCTCTTTAAAAATGTCCTTCTAGTATGAGGTCAAATCCCAAAATAGCCAAAAATGCCGGTCTCTGATATCATGAGAGCAGCTATAAATAAAGAGAAGATCATGTGGGTAGTAAATCTTTGAACATACAATGCACTGCAATAAATAATCCATGTTTTTAATTGCTTAAATTATTATTTTTGTTTTAATGAATTACCTTCAGGTTGTATATTTAACATCTGACAAACAAATCAGTGCAAATCTTTATGATAAATTTAACTGAATAGCATCGCTAGCTTTGTTGAAATACCTTAAAAGCTAAACCTACAGTAATGTCACTATGCAAGCTAAACTGGCCTGCTGTTCGTCTGTGTAATCTAATATAAGCTTTTCTAACTTTTCTAATGTGCAGAGTAATAGAAAATTGGGTTATGGATGTGTTATGGATTTATATTTTATTGTATTTGTCAGATTGTGCTGTAATGGGTATTTAGGCTTATCCTCCACTTCAGAGCTCATAGTGAAAGTCATTGTTGGTGTTTTTGTGTAGTGTCTCTTTTCTTTCTCTTTCCTCCAGGTCAGAGTGAAAGGGTGGTGAGTAACTGCTGCCATATCACCATTTACCAGTAGAATTGCCTGAAAAGGAATGAAAATTATTATTGAAGCTGCAGCAGTTTTTGCTTCTTACCATAAAACAGGCACGATGAGTGAAGTAAATGCCAGTATCCTGAACAAAAGACTCTTTCTCCTGATTTTACATTCCCCAGTTTATCCAGTCAATCCCTAATCTCTCTCTGTTGAATCATAGGGGGTATTTGGTGGCTGTTCAGGACACAGTTTTTCTCTGACTGTCATCTGATCCGTCTGTATTTCTGATTGTTGTATTTTGAGTCCAGTCACTATCCACTCTGTGTGCATGCTCTAATTTTGGTGCTAATGTCTGAGGGTATGTGTTACAGGGGCCGCTGGATGTGTTGCCACATTGCTTCACGATGCTGCAATGAATCCAGCTGAAGGTATATTTGCTTTAATCTCCACTTTCTTTAAAAAAGAAAATAAGATTATAATATACCATTCACTACTATTCAAAATTTTGGGGTGACATA
>NW_015656019.1:1044953-1049218 GCF_001515625.1 Sinocyclocheilus rhinocerous | reverse complement strand
ATTTATTATTATTGCAAATGTAAACTTCTCTAACATTTTTTTTCTATAAGTTTTTATGAAAAAATGCTGAAAAATGAAGCAAAAAATTTTTTTGCAAATCCTGCTGATTCAAATATCAACAATGTAATATTTGCTAGCTGTCTAAAATATGTTTTGTTGTAATTGAATAGTTTGTAATAGTTTTGAAAGCATCAGAATGGGTTGAAATGAAAGAAATTCACTGCATGCTATTTTTTTTTTTTATGTATTTATTTATTTTTTATTTTTAAAAAAAATATCATTAAGTCCAAGAACAAATCTGAACTGAAAATTTTTAATGAAAGTTTTTAATACCTGTATTTATACTAATACTTTAATCTACATAGTAGGGCTTGTAAGTTTAAACAATTGTTCTTTGTTGCAGACGCGCATGCAGAGCCTTCAGCCAGAGCCAGCTGCCCGCTACCGTAACGTGATGGACGCTTTGTGGCGAATCGTGAGGACGGAGGGAATCTGGAGGCCAATCAGGGGTCTGAATGTTACAGCTGTAGGGGCGGGGCCAGCCCACGCACTGTACTTCGCCTGTTACGAAAGGTTGAAAAAGGTCCTCGGTGATATCATCCATCCAGGAGCGAACAGTCATTTGGCGAACGGTACCAGTTTTCCCGCCCATCAGCACTGCTAATTCTCTCGCCGGCACATTTCTACATAGTGCAGTCAGTAAATGTGTTCTTTTTTGCTTTTTCAGAAGACCTTTTCAACTTTATTAACATATTAGTAGCAATGACAGCATCAAAATTAAGTGAAGTTCAGCAGTGGTTTAAAGCCATCAACATTCTGGAACTAGCTATTTGGCAGTGACTATGTTATTTGTATGAATCATGTATTACTCAAACATCTACCTCTTTAAAAATGTCCTTCTAGTATGAGGTCAAATCCCAAAATAGCCAAAAATGCCGGTCTCTGATATCATGAGAGCAGCTATAAATAAAGAGAAGATCATGTGGGTAGTAAATCTTTGAACATACAATGCACTGCAATAAATAATCCATGTTTTTAATTGCTTAAATTATTATTTTTGTTTTAATGAATTACCTTCAGGTTGTATATTTAACATCTGACAAACAAATCAGTGCAAATCTTTATGATAAATTTAACTGAATAGCATCGCTAGCTTTGTTGAAATACCTTAAAAGCTAAACCTACAGTAATGTCACTATGCAAGCTAAACTGGCCTGCTGTTCGTCTGTGTAATCTAATATAAGCTTTTCTAACTTTTCTAATGTGCAGAGTAATAGAAAATTGGGTTATGGATGTGTTATGGATTTATATTTTATTGTATTTGTCAGATTGTGCTGTAATGGGTATTTAGGCTTATCCTCCACTTCAGAGCTCATAGTGAAAGTCATTGTTGGTGTTTTTGTGTAGTGTCTCTTTTCTTTCTCTTTCCTCCAGGTCAGAGTGAAAGGGTGGTGAGTAACTGCTGCCATATCACCATTTACCAGTAGAATTGCCTGAAAAGGAATGAAAATTATTATTGAAGCTGCAGCAGTTTTTGCTTCTTACCATAAAACAGGCACGATGAGTGAAGTAAATGCCAGTATCCTGAACAAAAGACTCTTTCTCCTGATTTTACATTCCCCAGTTTATCCAGTCAATCCCTAATCTCTCTCTGTTGAATCATAGGGGGTATTTGGTGGCTGTTCAGGACACAGTTTTTCTCTGACTGTCATCTGATCCGTCTGTATTTCTGATTGTTGTATTTTGAGTCCAGTCACTATCCACTCTGTGTGCATGCTCTAATTTTGGTGCTAATGTCTGAGGGTATGTGTTACAGGGGCCGCTGGATGTGTTGCCACATTGCTTCACGATGCTGCAATGAATCCAGCTGAAGGTATATTTGCTTTAATCTCCACTTTCTTTAAAAAAGAAAATAAGATTATAATATACCATTCACTACTATTCAAAATTTTGGGGTGACATACTTTTTTTTTGGGAAAGAAATGAAAAATTTAATTTGGTGAAGATGCATTAAATTGATCAGAAGTGACAGTAAAGACATTTTGTAATATTACAAAAGATTTCTATTTCAAATAAATGCTGTTCTTTTGATTTTTTTTTATGCATCAAAAGAATTCTGAAAAAAAAAAAATCACAGTTTCCACAAAAATATGAAGCAGCACAAATGTTTTCAACATTGATAGTAATAATAAATGTTTCTTGAACCGCAAATCAGCATATTAGAATGATTTCTGAAGGATCATGTGACACTGAAGACGAGTAATGATGCTGAAAATTCAGTTTTGCCATCACAGGCATGAATTACACTAAAATATATTCAAATAGAAAGCAGTTATTTTAAATTGTAAATATATTTTACAATATTACTAATTTACTGTATTTTTCAATATTCTTGATGAGCATAAAAGACATTCAAAAAAACTCATAATGACCCCACACCTTTGACCAGTAGTGTATATTTATTGTGTAATTGTTTTTATTTTGTGTTTGTTTGGATATATATGTTGGATTTGTTTTGTCATGACAATAACGTTTTTGGGCACATACCATGGTGTTCTTTGAAATATATTGATATAACATGGTATTTATCAAAGTGCCATGGTGGTACTATCAGATACCATCACTTTACCATGGTGCCACGGTAAGACTTTTGTTGTTTGCTAAATTTGATCAGATTACACAGCTACTTAAGAAATAAAAAATGTTTATTACACCAATGCTAATAATTAGTAGGGCTGCAATAGTTATCGTTCCGTATATTTTATTTAAATAATTATATCTTTATTTAACTTTTAAATTCTCTGTTTTATTGAAAAATAGCATGTTATTCCACATCCTGCACAATGTACTCTTCCAAAAATGCACAAATGGAGTTGTTGCAGCCCTACTAACCAGCAAACTTTGACTCCTTTGGTCTGGAAGTTCACTGTGCACTCCCAGCCAGGAGATGGCAGAAAAGATCTTAATTTCCTGGCTAATTTCATCACAAAAAAAAAAAAAATTTTTTCCAAAAGCCAGCCTTGTGGGAGTAGATTGGCCTTGCTCTAATTAACAGCTGTGCAATGTTGAAACAGTAGCATTAGCCGAAATTCCCCAGTGGGCCCAATCTCAGACAGCAATGTCTGTTTCTGCACTCTTGAGGCTCAAGGTTATTCAGCGCAGGTGCCAGACTGAGACCTTGCATGGACACCTGCTCTCATTCACCTCGTCTGTTCCCCGCAGACCGCTTGACTGTAGGTCAGACTGGAGACGCGTTTGATCCACTCATGTCCGGACATTTCTGCTTTGATGGGGCTACTGTATTTCAGTCATGACCTGACTTCTTGCACTTGCCTAATGTTCCCCTTCCTGTCCTCTTTTGTTTCCTGTCTGACTGGCTGCGACGACCGCCCTTGTTCAGTGGTGAAGCAGAGGATGCAGATGTATAACTCGCCATACCGTGGCGTTCTGGACTGTATACGCTGCGTGTGGCAGCAGGAGGGGGCGCTGGCCTTTTATCGCAGCTACACCACGCAGCTCACCATGAACGTCCCATTCCAGGCGTTGCACTTCATGACCTACGAGTATCTGCAAGAGCTGATGAACCCCCATAGACATTATAACCCCTCCTCCCACATGGTGTCGGGCGCACTGGCAGGCGCCATCGCCGCCGCTACCACCACGCCACTGGACGTTTGCAAGACGCTGCTGAACACGCAGGAGTCTCTGCCACTCAATTCCATCAGCCAGAGCGGAAGACGCATCACGGGCCTCGGCCATGCCTTCCGGACTGTCTACAGGCTTGGCGGCCTTCCTGCTTACTTCAAAGGCGTTCAGGCCAGGGTCATATACCAGATGCCCTCGACTGCCATCAGCTGGTCCGTCTACGAGTTCTTCAAGTACGTTATCACCAAACACCAGCACGAGAAGCGCAGGATCCAAAGGGACGGAGAGAAGTAACCGCTCACAGCTGGCCTGACCTTGGCTTTCTCTCGCATAACCAACCAGATAAGTACGCGAGCTGCAAAAGGACTGATTTAATAAATGATACGCACATATAGAGTCCAAACACTCATGTCTGTTTACTTCGTTTCAGTTGGCATTTAATACTGAAACTTTCCTGTATAATTCAACTAATAATCATGACCTAAGTTCTCACTGTGAAGGCTCAAGTTTTTATTCAAGACATCCTACTTAAAGGGGTCATATGATGCTGCTAAAAAGAACATTATTTTGTGTATTTGGTGTAATGAAATGTGTTTATGCGGTTTAAAGTTAAAAAAACA
>NW_015656019.1:1039192-1044937 GCF_001515625.1 Sinocyclocheilus rhinocerous | reverse complement strand
ACGCGAGCTGCAAAAGGACTGATTTAATCAATTATACGCACATATAGAGTCCAAACACTCATGTCTGTTTACTTCCTTTCAGTTGGCATTTAATACTGAAACTTTCCTGTATAATTCAACTAATAATCATGACCTAAGTTCTCACTGTGAAGGCTCAAGTTTTTATTCAAGACATCCTACTTAACACTTAACCCAAATTACACCTCCCACAAGAGGGCGTCAGAAGCTTCTTTAGACGTTATATGCTAAAGATTGGGCGGTCTTTTAAGTTTGTGGGAGGGGTTTAGAGCTTCTAAACTTCTCCAAATCCTTCTTTCTTCTAAACAGTACCTGGAACAGCAAACCTGACCCCTACTTTTTAAGATTTTACCAGCCAAAATCAATACACACAATTAAAGACACATCTGTACATTAAATTTGGGATTTTGAACATCATTAAAATCATTCTTTATGACAGAATGTAGACCTGTACAGTAATTTATTGCCTTCACTGGCTGAATAGCACTCGGAGATAATGAAAGATATCTATGTTAGAGGTATTTTTGTAGTATTTGGCGGTGGCTTTTCCTCAGCAGTTGTGGGAAATATTCCTGCAGTTGATCCAAAGTTTTGAGATTGTTGCCACTTCATGACTTGTAGAAATATTTTTGCAGTCTCTAGGGGACGCCGCATATAGATCTGTATAACAGCTTTAAGAAGACACACAGTCATTTCTGGCCAACATTAGTATTATTCAGTCAACAATGCCTTAGACATGCAGATCACATGACCTGAGTGTCATTAAAAATTTAGATTCAGATTTAATCTGTTGAGGTCCTTCTGAGTAATTCAGTGACTATGAATTGGTTATTTGGAGTAATTTCTTGATGGACACTGGAATGTATTTTGGTTTTCTCTTAACTGAATTTGAACTCTTTTTTTTGAGAGAGAGTTTCAGCTGAAATGCACCTGGCAGTTGAACATGTGAGGAGTTTTATCGACAAGTCTGCCCCATTCCTTTTTGTTCCTCAGCTTTCAATAAATCAGCAGTGCAGGGATTTCCCTGGCTTGCATAAGCTGATGTCAGTGTGAGTTCAGTTATTTATTCATATAGTCTAATTCAAGTTTGGAGTTAAATGAATGTTCTGGGTTGACATGATTTAATTTTGACTGGTTTGTAAAAAAAAAAAAGGCTGCAGTAATGCACTAGCTATAGAAGTCTTGTTTTTGAAGAAGAAGAAGAAGAAGCCTCTTTTAAATGAAAAGGCTTCATTTATTTGATCAAAAATACATTAAAACAGTAATATTGTGAAATATTATTACAATTTCAAATAACTGTTTTCAATTTGAATATGTTTTAAAATGTACTTTATTCCTGTGGTGGCAAAACAGAATTTTCAGCATCATTAATCTAGTCTTCAGTCTCACATGATCTTTCAAAAATCATTCTAATATGCTGATTTGGTACTCAAGAAACATGTCAACGTATTGTATTGTATTGTAATAACTAATATAATATATAAAGAATTGATGTAATTCATTATTGTGTAATTGATATAACTGCTTTAACAGTGTACATTTATGTATTTAAGCATTACATTTATGCTGAAATGACTTGCATCATAGATTTCCATTTAAAGTGCATTACTGTACATAGCCAAGTTCAGAGACTTGTTACTTAATTACCTCCTGGGATGATTACATTAATCAATACTCAATATCTGAAATGCTATCTAGTACATAGACTGATTTATTTTTAATTGTAAAAATCAGTGATTATTGGAGTACATTTTACAAGAAAATATTATTACAGTCTTTCTACTTCAAAATTTTGCATTTAATTCAGTGTGTCACTTAATGTTTCTTTGTAATTATTTGTGAAATTTCCTGGCGATTTCTGAGAGTTAAAATTGTTTCAAAGTAAATCCTCCACCAGATTTTTTCCAGTGTACATGACTTCAAGTAATTCCTCTGTGTGGACTGTGGAATTCCTCTGCCGGTGTCCTCGGGAATGAAGGAGCAGCGCCTCTAAGCCGTAAGAGTTGAAAGATCTCTGTTGGTGGCAAGTTCAGTGTTTGGTCTAAGACACAGGTGCACATGTGACCTTTGACTTCAAGTTTCCGAACAATTGCCAGGAGTGTGGAGGAGATCTCACTTTACCTGCCTGCTAATGTCTGGACAAGAGGGTTAAATGTGGTCCTAAAAGTATTTGGACACTGAAACCACACTTTTTCTCAGAACTAACCTATTTTTTTTTTGTTTAGCTTTCATTCAACTGGTGTCAAGGTCATTTTCAGTAGATATATGAAGTCAGTTGCCCTCAAGTTCACACAGGTGTAATTTATCTTATATCTTATGAGCTATATCATATTAACTACTATCTATGTATACATACCCCTCTCTCTCTCTCTCTCTCGCTCTCTCTATTCAATTTAAGTGTGCTTTATTGGCATGACAAAAACTATACATTTGTATTGCCAAAGTAATTGCAGCTGGGCTGCTTACAAATAGTGCACATATGTATTAACAGAAAGAAAAAGAATAATAATATATAAAGTATTAAGCATGTAGTGCAAAATGAATTGCTAATGTATGTAAGTATATAAACCAGAAATAAAAAAATAAGAAGGGATTAGACAGATTTACAGAAGCAAAATATACATCTAAATAATATAATATATATAACACACATACCACAAAGTATATATAGAGATAGATATATATACTTTTATTCAGCAAGGATGCATTAAACAGATCAAAGGTGACAGTAATGACAAGATTTCTATTTTAAATTAATGCTGTTGATTGTACTTTCTATTCATCAAAGAACCTTGAAAATGTATCACCGTTTCTACCAACATATTAAGCTGCAAAAGCTGTCTTCAACATTAATAATAAGAACCATTTTTAATAATAGCGCACCAATAATAATTGTTATACTCTTGTCAGGTAGACATCTGTTCAAACAGGGAGTGTTAATGAACACTCTTTGAATGTCTTGAGAGTGTGTGTGATGGTGTGTTTCACCCCACCCTAGCATTCGTTTATGTCTCTCCTCCCATCCGTGTCGCGGGTGGCCCGCACAAGCTTGCCCACAATGGTGCTGATGAGCCTCCTCAGTAGAGTCTGTAGGGGATTATGAGGAGGTGTTTATGGTTCCTGATCCATCCAGTGATCGGCCCCTGCGCAGTTCTTTAAGGTATTAAGCTGCAAAAGCTGTCTTCAACATTAATAATAAGAACCATTTTTAATAATAGCGCACCAATAATAATTGTGCACCATATCAGCATATTAGAATGATTTCTGAAGGATCATGTGATACTGAAGACTGGAGTAATGGCAGTTGAAAATTCAGCTTTGCATCACAGGAATAAATTACATTTTAAAATATATTAAAACAGAAAACAGCTATTTTAAATTGTAATATTTCCCACAATATTACAGTTTTAAGTGTATTTTTGATCAAATAAATTCAGCCTTGGTGAATGTGAGACCTGTTTCAAAAACAATCTTAATTATTTCAAACTTTTGACCAGTAGTGTGCGGTAAAAAAATATTTTTCAAAGTTGTAAATGAGATTATTGGAGTATGATTTACAAGAAAATACAATTTTAGTTTTCCCACCTCAGAATTTCACGTTTTCAATGCCTTTTATCCTGTTTCTTTGTTTGTGAAATTTGCAAGCAATTTCTGAATGAAAATAGTTTCTACACCCAGATTTTTCTATATATATTATATTGCTTTGGTTGTTGTTTATAACGTCATAATCTAAACATAATCTTGTTTATGTTGAAAATGTGTGCTGGTTTGAGATTTTACATTTTACATGAATGCAATAAAATTACATTTTTAAGTATATCTTAAATGCCCAAATACTTTTTAGGGTTGCATGTCCCATGTGTGTGAGGTGTTTTTTTTGGTAAAAACCTTCTTGTCACAATTATGTCCTAATGATGTAACAGGTAAGTAACAGCATGCCGCCGATGATAGGGTTCAGAAATTCCTCCTTTTTCTCTAAAGGTATGAGAGAGAGCAGATGACAGATGAAGAACCACCAGCTGAATGTGAACTTGACAGTCAATCTGCCAGGTGGACTGTAATGGAGCCGCTCATGGACATCGCTGCAAGTCAAACCTGATTCAAGTGCCCAAGACAAGGGGAAAAAGTGAAATATTCTCAATGCAATTTCATTCTTGTAGGCCGATAACTGATCAGAATGATCTTAAAGTTCTTGCACAGTGTTATTTATTTATTTTTATTTTTATTTTTTGATTAACCTAACCTTAGAATGTCAAGGTGATGTTGTCTTTAGTTTGTCATTTCTAAGCACTTATTCGATTTGAATACGAACCTGACATGGAAATCAGGTCTGGAGTAAACCTTTCTATCCTTAGATGGCTCAGTGGATACACAGGTCTAACATCAGTCCTACCTTACGGGTTCATGTCCTTCAACGGTATTTGTAGGGAATTAGGTGATGTTATTGTTGTTTTAGAACATGTGCCTGGGCTGATGTTTGAGCAGCCGAGTCAGAGAGGGACTTGGGAGTAGTTTCCTAAGTGGGAAAATGTGAGAAAGAATTCTGATTCTGATTCTGAAAGTGTGTGTTGCTTTAGTTGCTGGACTGCTGACAGACAGTGGAGTGTTTGCTTTTTCTTCTAATGCTAATAAAGAGCTGATCTGGTAGAGGATGTGTCTCATGAGACACTTGTTTGTTTGGGTTTTTCTCCATTGCTTTGCCACACACACATGCTGAAGAAGTTTTATTGCATTTGATGTTCAGCATTTTTGCATAGGTTTTACCACTAAATCAAACCCATGACCTTGTGCAATGCAATCCTATACCAGATGAGCCACAGGAACCTGGTCCAAAACTCTACATAACCCTGGTTCTGTACATAAGTCACTGGATTGTCCTGAGCAGTGAAGCTCCACGTTTGTGTTCTTCTCTAGTTGTTCAGTGGTGGATGAAATGCAGAAGTAATTTACATGACTTAAAGTATCATTACCTGTAATATTACCCTATTAAAAATAGACATACTCCTTTTATAATTATGCTTAAGTAAAAGTACAAAAGTTCATATTTTTGAATATTTACAGGGATAGTTCACCCCAAAATTTAAATTACGTCATCATTTACTCACCTTCAAGTTGGTACAGACCTATAAGAGTTTATTTTTAATGGTATTTTGAGGAATGTTGATAACCAACAGTTGTTGGTAGCCATTGACTTCTATAGTAGGCCTATAGGGAAAAAAAATACTATGGAAGTCAATGGCTACCACCAGCTGTTTGGTTACCAACATTCTTCAAAATATCTACTTTAGTGTTCAGCAGAAGAAAGAAATTAATAAAGTGGAACAACATAATTTGGAACAACATGAGGGTGAGTTTGATGGCAAAATTTTAATTTTAGGGTGAACTATCACTTCCCTTTCAAGGGAACTTCGAACTGCGTCCTCTAGGGGTCGCTATGGGGAACGCCTCGTCGTGACCCGTGTCTGAAGCATACATTGAAAAAACACCAACAACACGTTGGCCGGCGACAGCCCATGACGTCACTACCGGTGCAACTATTAGTATAAAAAGGCGCCTGGAGAACATGCCATTCTCTTCTTCATCTTCACTGACTGTTTTGTTTGAAGCGTGCATTTCCGTGGTAAGAGCGATCTATATTCCTATCGTTATGGCGAGCACTAGCAAAGCGTTTAGAGGATGTGTGCATCCGTGTCATCGTTATTTGACACCTGATGACACACACGATCT